>NW_020955501.1:978374-980311 GCF_003031625.1 Empidonax traillii
AAGAGCACAAAGAAGCAGGAGAAATCTCATCCTAAGATAATGCACCTGTCATAACACTATTTCTTATGAAATCACAATCTGTCATCAGCATTCAGTGCAGGTCTGAATTAGCCACTTGGAAGGCAAGGAAAGAAGAAGTGGAAATTAATGATTTGTGGTCACGTGGGATGAAATTCATTCCAGTGTGAATTGTCCTACACAAATTCATGTATCAGAGCTGAACTCTGGGAGTCAGAGGGCAGACAAGGAGAATGTCTGGTGATTCACTCCTGAATCACTCCTGGGCTTCCTTCTGCTGCTTCAATCTAACCAATAGATAAGTAAGCCCAATTAGTTCAATTTAAAATTAAAATTAAGAGTTATCTTCTCTCTAAATGAAAATGGAAGAGGAAAAGAGTAGAAAATCAGTCCTACAGGGAAATCCTCCCAGCACTGGACATTATCAGATTCACAGTCCTCTTCTCCTGGAATGTACTTGGAGGAGATGATAAAGCTTGATGAGGCTGGCGTGGTGAGAGAGCCACGTGCTTGGGTTCTTTACCAGTTTCTAAGGGTGAAGTTCATTTTCAAACAACTGCCCCCTTCCCACTCTGCACTTTACAATCTAGATGGTCTGAAACGGTGTGAGTTTCCTACCTAAAGGTTTCCTTCATTATATAAACATGATCTAAATTGTAACAGTAGTAGCTTTCCACTAAATCTCTAGGTTCCAAATCCTACCCATTTGACTATCAGCCATCTCATGGCCCGATCTGTCCTCCTGTAATCCTGTCTCAACTACTTTTGCAGGCAGAAAAAGCCTGGTGCCAGAAGACACTTTAAAAATTACTTCATTAAGAATTTCCTCCTTTACCCTCATCCAGAAGGCCTGGCCTCAGGATGCCAAGGGCCACGTTGCTGTGGATCCCAATGTACCACTGCTCAGCCAGAGCCAGCAGATCACAGAATAACAGAATGTTCTGGGTTAGAAAGGACCTTAAAGGTGATCTCATTCCAACCCCTCTGCCATGAGCAGGGACACCTTCCACTAGCCCAGGTTGCTCCAAGCCCTGTCCAAGCTGGCCTGGAACACTTCAGGGATGGGGCAGCCACAGCTTCTCTGGGCAACCTCATCTCAGCACGCTGTTCAACTGGGGCCTTTCAACTGCATTTACACCTTTGTCTGCATGTTAAGAAATCGTCTTACACTTGTTAATTGCTCCTGTAGGAGAACAGCAGCAGAACTGACTCCACAGCTGGGTGAATGTCAGGTAAGAGACGATTCTCAAAGACAAGCACTCCACGTCTGTCAGCCCAAGCTGTGCTGTGCTCTCATCTGCACTGCCAGTGGGAAACACACTTACAGCTGCGTGCAGAGCAAACCCAAGAACACTGTCGTGGATTCTTGTTTGGTACAGCAGCCTTGCAAGAGCAATACAAAAAATAAGGTTAAAAAGGGGCAATGATGACAGCCAACTAGACTGGGTGGTCTTGGAAATGAGCAGCATCAGTGTAAAGGAGTTTGCCCCTTGCAGTCTCCTCCCAGCCACAGATCCTTAATCTAGTTTGATTTTCCTGGGGTAGCAATCTGTCAGATGCATCTCCCTTCAGAACACGAGTACAAAAGGAGAGAATCATGGTTATTATTCCCCTCAGCATGCAGCACTTTTTCTTTAAATACAGAAAACAGAGTGTGCAGGAAATGATCCATCTATTAAAATTTGTGTCAACATCTCCCCAAACTCTTGAAGCTGTACACTGAATGCTGCTAACCATTCTCCTGTGTCTGAAAAATCAGTCTGATGACAGCACTGAAATACGTTCCAAGCGACACTTTGGTCCTGACCTTACTTTCACTCAAGTCAATCGTTGTTCTGCTTTTGATTTTGATGGGAGTGGGGCCACTGTTCCAGTGTCACCTCTCCTGTACCCTCAGGCGCTCTCTCCAGCAGCACTGT
>NW_020955502.1:0-1894 GCF_003031625.1 Empidonax traillii
AATACTAAGGATTTTGAAATAGCTGTGGAAAATATGGAAAATATTTAATAATATTTAAAATTATTAGATAGACGCTTCAGAGCATAAATTATCAGTCATGACAATAGCTTTATTGTGCATTTTTTATATGTTAACTGTCAGCTGAGGGGGTTTATCCCTTTCCATACTGCCTCTGATGTTGGACACTTCAGGAAACAAGTGCTGGAGCAGATGCATTGGTTTTGCCTATAAAGCATGGAAATTCAGACGGTCCTGTAGAGATAAACTTGTGAAAAATAAAGTGCTAGGTTACACATGAAATAGAGAATCCCCACTTGTTTCTACAGTCTGACATAAATGCCTTCAAAATTCATTTTAGGGTGAGTTATGAACGGGAAAATGCATTGTATAGATTCACATTATTTAAATGTAATTATCTAACTTCATATATATCATCCTTGAGGTAAATATCCTGATTTTGTCAGGATCCTGCACAGAGGGTACAATCTGAGGGTCAGTGTTGGTGTAGATTACAATATAACACTTGTGATCGTTCTGTGTTGTGACCCGCACTGCACTGAGTAAACATTCCAGAAGAAATAATTTCATTTGAAATCCACTAACAGGCTGGGTTAAAGTAGCAATAAAGAAACAGCAGTGACACAAGAAACTTTACAAGATGGCACCCAGGCCTGCAGACACTAAGAGAGTGCAATGTGCCTCATCATCCGTATCAAAATGTCCTGCAGGCTGAATGCTCTACAGGTAACTCCAAGTCCATGTCCAGAAGGAGACCCTGTTCAGCAGCAGCCTGTCTGGACAGGCAGTGGGTGCCCTGCACAGGAGTGCCTGAGCTGCTGTTGGTACCATGCATCACGGCTCTGGCACAGCTCCAGCTCCACTGGGACTGGGCAGTCACTCACTCACCTTGCAGGACCCGTCCTTCCCACATGCTTTTGCTGTGTCCAGAGAAGGCATTTCTGCTTTGAGGTGACACAATTTTAGGGATGCCGAGTCCAGACCATGGGGCAGTATTCTGTGCCTGGTCATCCTGGTGGGAGCAGAGATGGAGGTGTCCCCACCAGCAGAGTGACTCTGGATTAACACACCTTGCAAAACTGTGGTGCACTTGGATTTCAATGCCAGCACGGAGCATGGTTTGCTGCGCTGGGGCAGGAACAAGGGCTGCTGGCAGAAAAGCAGTCAGTAGATGTGGAGTCCCCCTTTCCTTTGCTGTGGCTGAACCAACTGGGCTGACACTGAGTAGGGGGTTTCCACCCCTGGGCTGGGTGCTTGCTGCACTGTGGGGTCACGATGGCACTGCGGAGCTGCCGTGAAAGAGCGTGAACCCAGTACTTATACAAAGCATTAGAGCAGTGCCAGTAGTGAAGAGGTGAGAGGAGACCACTGCGAAAAAGTGACAGGCTTTTTCCCAGCTCTGTTGGCTCACAGTGAGAGGTGGCTGTCCAAGGTACTGGGAATGTTTCAGGCTTTACTGGCTGTCCTTCCCCCTTGGACAACTGTTATTCCTAGTAGGACAAATTCACGATGTTCCATCTTGTCCTGAATCTCCACTTTTGAACTACAACAAAACCATAATTTTGTTTATATTTACTGACTTTGGCAGCCAGGAAATCCTGAGAGTAGCAGCACGTCTTGATAAGTTTAAATAGCATCCTCTATAGAGACTGCACATTTAATTCAGTTTTGGTGTGAATTCAGTAATGGTGTACAATAAATCTGACCTGAATGTGACAGAAAGTAAGAGAATTCTGTATTAATACTTTATAATAGGTTTATAGTTAAGTAAATTTTGTGAAAGCATAGGGGTCTCATTGTTACCCAGCCAGCTTTCCCCATAGCAATATTTTCCCATGATTAAGTTGGAGATCAGATAACCACCTTATGCAGTATA
>NW_020955502.1:2243-143042 GCF_003031625.1 Empidonax traillii
AAATCTGACCTGAATGTGACAGAAAGTAAGAGAATTCTGTATTAATACTTTATAATAGGTTTATAGTTAAGTAAATTTTGTGAAAGCATAGGGGTCTCATTGTTACCCAGCCAGCTTTCCCCATAGCAATATTTTCCCATGATTAAGTTGGAGATCAGATAACCACCTTATGCAGTATATACCCAATAGCAATTTAAAAAATTCAATATCAGCTGTATTATTCTAAAGACTCATTCCATTTTCAATGCAAAATAAGTACAAAATAAAGAGATAAACTACATATAAAATGTAAAACATGGGAAAATTTATCACTTGCAAACATAAAAGCCAAAAGGATAAAAAAAGAGAACAAAAGCAAATGGAGGCTATAAAAGAATACAGAAAAAAAGATAAATCTGCAACATTACCTTTTCTATATGCATTTGGCTGGGGTTTATTAAGGTGCATTCACTCTAGTACAGAACATAATCACCTCTGTAATGCACTTTACTGCCGCAGGCTAAATTAATTTATGCCGCGCTGGAAATGTTAAGCCCCGCTGGATCCGAAAGGACAGGAAGTGCCAGTCAGGCAGCACAACCGTTGAGCCAGAGGGTCCCTCCTGCTGTGGAGGGCTGAGCAAGGAAGTGTGTGGGAGAGGAGATGCTGGGATGGAGTGGGGTCAGGGCTTGTGATCACACTGGGGCAGCTGGGAACAACCCAAAGTGTCCCATCCTGCATACCAGTGGGTTTGACTGGGGCCATGTTGGAGCTGGTGTTTATTGTGCTACTGCGCAGGAGCCAGGAGGAAAATCCCACTGGCAATCACTTCAGTCGGGAAGGTAGTTGTGGGCACTCAGTAAATCTTCACCTGTGGCAGAGGGGAGTGTGCAGGTACTGGGACATCCTTCCAGCCCAAGGTCCCCATATCCAGCCTGCAGCGTGGAGACAGGAAAACATCTGTGAGGAGGAAGAGGAGGAGAACTGAGATGCGGCTCCCTGCCCATGGTCCAAACAAACAGCCATGTCCTTGCCTTCCCTCTTCCCTGTGGGAGCACCCATCCCATGGGGCTGCAGTTGGGCTGCTCCCCTCCCCAGGTTGGGGCTGTCAGGGTCCCAGTCCAGCCGTGCCCCTGGAGCATGGTCCCCACACTCCGAGCACTGGTTCTTCTACTCCTCCAGCTGTTGACAGGCAGCTGGTGCTAATATCCTTGTCCCTTTGACTCTGGAGAGCCAGCACAGACCCTTCTGTCCTTAATTCATCCTAGCAAACACCTAATGGCTTCTTCCTATCACTGCAGTTAAGGTTGTGCCAATGACTCCATTATGAACATGTTCTCGTTTATAATTACTGTATTTTCTCTGTAAAAAGTTGCCCTGAGCTGACACTTTGCAGACGTGGTTCCACCCAGGCACGGACAGTTTGTTTCTGTCCCTTTGCTAAATTGCTATTCATGTCACAAACTCCAGCCCATTGTACAGTTCATAAACACAACAACAGATTTTTCCAACGGGCACTCTGGGTTCACACAGCCTTTTTCTCAGGAAATAAAAAAGCTATTTGTGGGAAAATAACCCCACCAAAACCCAGACAACATTTCAGAGAGAAACTGGACTCATGCATTATCCAGTGACCCTCGTTCCAAAGAACATCATCATTTCTGTCCCAAAGTCATCCATTTCCTACTGACTTTTTCTGTTGAGAATTTGCTATGTCTGAAGTAGAGTCATGAAACTGAGGCAATGGAATGAAGAATTTATCCTAAAAATAAATGGCAGGATGTAAAGTTTCTCATGTGAATAACAGTCTGAAAGGGGAGACTTCCCTGGAGAAATTATAACTTCCAGTGTCATGCAAAAGGTTGTATCACTGTAGTTATACCTGAAAAGGTCCCTTAGCACTCATGAGTATGAGCACATTAGAAGTGGAAAAGGTCAGTGGAACCACAGAGCAAACCCCAGGAAAGCAACATGGGGCCAGTTTCAGGGGTCTTTGTTCCTTCTCTCTGATTCCTGCAGTAAAGCTCCCTGTGAGCTCTTGGGTTTACAGGATCTAAATTTGAAGGATAGCTGAGGGGCTGCCATAGCTGCATTAATTCAGAGGTGACTAACTCATTTTATTGTTGGCAAGCACCAATGGGATGGGAAGGAGCTGAATCTGGTGAGTACCATCAAGGGAGAGCCAGCCCTCACTCACGGGACTGGCCAACACCAACCTCAAAGGGAACCTTCCCCTTTTCCATGCTGCTTGGAAAGCAGTGGGTCTTGTGGGGGGCTACTCTGAATTTTCCAGTTGTTCTTTCCTTTGCCATCAGTTTAAGGCACTTCTGAACTGGTGTTGATTGATGTGGCAGATTTCCATGAATCAGAAGGGTGACACTGGAAGCAAGGCAGGAGAACAGGACTAAGAGGGGTTTGGTTTTCTGTTGATCCCATTCTCAGCACATCACAGGGTTTATTTCCCACCAGAGATATCACCTTGCCAGCCTGGATCTGTGCCAAGAAGCATCCTTGTCCCCTGTTCACCAGGGGTCTGACAGGTGCCTCTGCCACATAATTTCGGCTGTGCTTGAGCTGGTGCTGCCCCTGCATGGGGCTGGCTCAGGGAAAGGGCAGAAACACTCACAGGAGCTGCCAGTGTCCTCCATGGGCAGGACACCCGCAGAGGGGACATGGGAAGGACTGGCAGGTCATTTGGGACCAGACCTGACTTCAGGTGCTGCTCAGCCCCATGTGCTGCTTCCTGCAGCCCTGACTCACTGGACAGCCCAAGGCCAGTGCAGCACCACCTCCACTGCTCCCTCCCCCTGCTGTGGGTGCTGGGGATGTGGAGCCCCACTGGCACCCCCACAGGTGGGTCCAGCTGCCAAACAACTGTCCCGGGCTGCCCGCGGAGCTGGGGGGCCAGGGCTGCCCCCTCTGCAGCGAGCCAGGGGCTCCTGCCTCCTAACAAATTCCAAAACACACCAAACACCAGTACAGCTAATTGGGAATAGGTAATAAACCTAATGTGTGTGAAAATACGCATGAAAAGCTCTGCCCTCAACAGTACCAGGCTTTTTGAAATTTCCATAATGCTAAGCAGTGTCTTGCTCACATACCCACGGATCGCAGTGACTTTGTTGTCATGGATACCAGTACATACCTTGTTTTCTTTCAGAGATCTATCAAAAATGTGCATTTGGATGTTTGCTAGATTTGCCTGAATGTCCTAAGCTCATTTTTACACTAGTAAATAATATTAAGCAACTGTGTAATTTATGCTGGAAGACTGAACACACTCCAACTCAGTATTTTAACACCTTTTTTTCACCCTTGAGATTTCCAATCCAAACACCCTGCCTGATGCTATTCTTGTCGAGACAGAGCATGACTTGCAAGAAAGTGTGTTCTTTCTGCAGGGTTTTACTATGAAGGACCCCTCCATGTGCTAACTGTTCCCAACCCACCCACAGGCAGGGAAAGGAGTCACCAGCCTGATTTTCAAGCATGAGCTGATTCCTTTCAAGATAATGTTTCAAAAGATACTCCCAGTCTGAAAAAAAAAAAAAAAAAAAAAAAAGAAAATTAGCAGATTTCTGTGCTGCATCTGCTTAATCTTTTTAGTGGAACAATGAGAATACTGCAGGCTACAGGCACTATGGGGAAGTCTTGGAAGCAGGTTTCCCATCTCTCCCCTCTGGAAAACCCAGTATTACACCCGAAGGTATTGTGCACACGAAATAGAAGTTTTAAGTCCCAGCAATTGCAGAAAATCCAAACTAGTCCTTTTTGTCTCAATACCTATTCATTAGTCCACAGTAACCTTCGTGGCACCTTTAGGTTTGACAAAACGAAGCAGAAGATCTCATTAACAATGAGTCTGAAAAGTGTTCATTGTGTGTTGCAGTGACAAGGCCTCATTAATGCCATAAATAATATGCCAGAGTTGAAGACTTCATATCCTGGGTCTGGAGCTGGTAAAATAAACAAGAAGAGATCTTAGTCTCTGTCTGCTGGGTCAACAACTAAGTGTGCACTCCCTTGTTGTCTGTCTAGTGACTTTACACCAATGAGTACAACTCAAGTAGCTCAGGCTGGGTAATGGGCTTGTGCCTATGGTGTACAGTATTAAATTCAATTAAGTTTCATTTATCAACAGCAGAGAAAGAAGATGCTGAAATAATGACAAGGGAATGATAATATTGTTAGTAAAGAAGTAAAATTTGTCATGATTAAAGAACAAAATTGCAATAGAGTCGACTCCCTTATCTGCAGTTTCTGAAGTTGGAAGTATATCAAATAAACATGGGGTAAACATTTGAGACATACAGGCACAGACCTCTGCCTCTGAGAGAAAACATTTATCTTGGAACAGTGGCTCATTACATGCTTCAGATTTGCTTTTAAATTGCACCCGAGGCTGAGATACTGGCAAATAGCTGGAGTAAAGCCATGGCCCAAAACATGAAACCAGAGAGTCTTAAACAACAGGGGATGACCAGAGAGACTTGGTAACCAGGGATTAGTTCCTGAAGAATACCAGATAAAATGAGGGGCAATTTACAAATCTCTCTGAATGGTGAGAATTTGTAGTTTTATTTTCTCTTCCAAGGTGGCAGAAATACCAACTTTGCAAACTATCAGAAGACTGGAAATAATGAAGTTTCCAAAAGCAAGAAATCTGTCCAGAAAACTTGAGTGTCAGCCCACAGCTGCCCCCTGCCCACGACTGCCCATGCCATGGCTTCCCTCTGCCCAAGTCACTGAGCCCCCGGCTCCTTGGATGGTCACTGTGGGAATGAAGGGCAGGAAAGACGCAGGTTCCCCCACTGCCAAAGCCTGCCTGCTGTAGACAAACAGTGCTTGGATTAAGAGACAACAGTGGGTCTCTCTCAATATATTGTATTGGCTTTTGGAGGAATTGATTGGCTTGGCTTTGCACCGTGACTTGCAGACTAAGCAAGAGCTGACCCTTACAGTTCTTGGCAGATGTAAAGTACACAAAATGCAGAAATACCTCAGTCTGGCTTCCACATGGAGCAAGGGAAGAGCAAAGAAGCCAGTAATCAATCTTTACTTACTCACACCCTCAACACTCCTTGGAGCCTCATCCCACAGGCCCCTGCTGCACACCAGATCTCTGGATCAGCCCATTCAGTGCAGGAACCAACAGGACATACAAAGTTATTCTTAGAGAACAGCAGGTGTCAACTCTGCTCACTGGCAAGGTGCTGATCAGGCGTGGTGAGGGCAATCATAGCAGCTCATTCTTCCGAGCCACCAACAACTCTTCTTTAGCATGTCATGGCTGAACAGACACTCCTGCCGGCTGTCCACAGTGGAGCTGTGCAGGTGTGAGCTCAGGGCATGCCTGCCTATTCACTGCCCACAACAGGGTGTGCGGGTGTGAGCTCAGGGCACCTCCGTGGGCACCTCCGGACCTCCAGCTGAACCAGTGCCTGGGCTGTACCTCCATAAGACGTCAAGTTTGGACTCTGCTACCTTAACAAAGCCCGGAGGCCGGTGTCTCCTCTTTCCTTTATACCAAAAAAAAAGAAAAAAAAAAAAAAAAAAAAGAGAAAAAGGAAATGTAATTCTCTTTCATTTGCATGTGCTTGAGCAAATTAGTTTCAGAAGCAATTTTACAGTAATTATGACCATCTCCAATGGATTAGATATTCAGAAATATTCACTCTAATGTCATGATGAGAACTCTCACGTCCTGATTTTTTTATTTGATGTTCTAGCAATTTAAGGGTTCCAATAATTCGCGTGCATGACTAGACTAGAACAAAAACACATTTACGACTTCTGAGTTTTGTGACACTGAAAATTTTATGGTGAAGTGATTTTGACCTTTGGAGGATATAAAAATTTCAATGGTAACATGATCTTTATCTCTCAGCATGGCATGTTGATACAGTCTGTAGTTTCAACTCCTATTCCCTGATAAAAAGGTGTGTTTGATCTTTTATTCCTCATAATACTGTAAGTGTATCATAATTATAAATTTATTTGGTAATCACTGTGGTGGTGCTAATACAAGAATCCATTTAGCATTTCTATGTCTACAGTACTTCCTTCCACTGAGGGTACACTGTGAATCCATGGAAGTAAAGTACACAGCTTTCTAATTTTCTTTATATGAAATTTAAGGTAAATAAACTTCAGAGAGGTTTGGTGATCTTTGAGGAATTCTGCATGAAAGATATCTAGTGCCCTTTTTAACAGTTTCTTTGTCCAGTTTGAAGGGCTTTTGTGGCCAATTATAAGTGCCAGCTCGTCAGAACTGCAGCTTCCTGGGATGAAACTTCAAGCCTTTGTGTGGAAAGCAGCCGAGTCAACAATTATAAATGATCCACTTTGTGTTCTGTGTGATATCATCCATCACTAGACACTGCTAAGTGGGTCTGGTAACATTAAAACCATGTTTAATAAAGTCAACATTTCAATACCATTTATGATAGGGTCAGCTGTTGCCCAACACAATTAATCACTTGTTTACTAAGGAAATGAAGGGATTGGAGAGCAAGAGAAAACAACAGAATAGAAAGAACAAGCACACAAAGTAAAACAATAATTGTATGAATCATAGAATCATTGAATAAAGACCATTTACCTCTGGTTGCTTCTCTTCAAATACTTCCTGAAGGTTTTCAGGACTGCCTTGCAGGATAACGCATGTAGATTGCAAAGATGAGGCTTGGGGGTGTAAAGAGGATACTTTTCCCAAGAGAAAGAACTGCTGTAACTTCACATCATCAAAAATGGGAATGCACCTGTCAGATCTCCTTCCCAACACTAGAGAAGGAAAATGTTCAGGAAGACAGAGACAGATGGGTGGGGTGTTCTCCTGAAGACCCTTCCAAAGCCTTTCTGTATCAATAGATGAGCATCATGACCATGTGCATGAGAGTGTTTGTGTGCACATGTGTGTCCAAGTGTGTGTTAGCGGGACTCAGTGGCTTCTGTAGTATTTCCCTCAGCCCTATGGTATTCCTGTGCCAGCAACACATCTATTGCCTGTTCTGAGCTGAATTGCCAACGATTAATAACCCAATTTCTGGCTATTTGTGGTGTGACAGGAAACAAAAGGCTCTTTTGCAAATTAACCAGCAAGAATCTGGGGGGGAAGCAGCCCCTCTGCTGAACCCCTGACTGGCAGGGGGATGAAGGCTCCTGTGCCAAAACTGCAGCGCCTGTTTGGCTGACAGTGAGCAGAGCGAAGCCCTCTCCTCGCTGCGCCTCACTTCACATGCTGGCAGAGCAATAAGAGCCTCCCTGGCTGCCTAAGGCAGCTCAGGAGTCAGACTCAAGACTGTATCAAAAGCTGCTGAGACATCTGGACTGAGGTGACTCAGAACAGAAAGAGTTTTTTAATTCACTGATTGTTCAATCTGGAGTATGCAGCCGGTCTGTGTGAGAAGTTCTGCCTTGCTGGGGCTGTGCTCGGTGGGTCTTCAAGCAGCCTCCACAACCAGGCTCATCCATGAACAGATATCCTGCATATCCCAGGAATACTTGAATTTATATGCATCTGATAACCCAGCAGAGGGAAAATGGGAATGAGTTGGCAGGTGGCCTTTCGAATGAAAGGGCACATGGTAAAATGTTCGCTGCTGTCGCATCCTGGAATACTAAAGGCGTCACACTGTATGCATATTCCTTTATATTTTCATGTTGTTCTGCTCTTTTTGTTGTTCATATTCCAAAATTAAATATAATTTCAAAAGACATAGATGAGTAAGATGTGTTTGGGCTGCTTTATTGCATTTGCAGATGTAAGTTCTGCTTTTGTCCTAATGGTCCATAGCAAAACACCATGAGGATTGCAGCCTTAGACTTTACAGCTTTGTAAAACATACAAATCAGACTAAGTCTTTATTCTCTAAGCAGGATGAGAAAACAAAATTAGTGCTATGTCTTGAAGCAATTATCTCCAGGTACTGTCTCTTCCTAATCACCAACAAGCTGATTCCTTTAAATTTAAACATACCCGCTGATCTTACGAGCAGCCATGCCTAGACATGAAAAAGCATTAGACATCAACATTCATGTTTTTACAATTAATCATTTAGTTATCAAGTCAGGCTTGCAGCCATGTGTGCAGGTGGTGTCTTCTGCAAGAAAAAGCCCTGAGGTTCTCTTGGGTTTGTCCTGAAGCAGCTCCCAGCAGGCTGGTTCTCATGGGGAAATTAGGTGCTGAACCTTGTTAATAGCCTCTACCCAGACCTTCTGTGGACTTTAGCACAGCGAATAAGGCCAAAATGCAGCAAAATCTTCATTTTCTTTGGCATCTAGTTCTCCTGTACGTGCATCCAGTGGCTCCGACCGCTGAACTCAGCAAATTGCTCTCATTTGACTCTTTGAATTTGTTCAGTTTCTCTTTTAAATGTTCAGTTTGAAATATTCTCAGTCTCCACCTTGTACTAAACATTTTCTGCATTTCACTAGAAACAGACAAATCTTTGTAAAGAAGTGCACACACATATACTGAACATGCAATTAGGCTAAATCAGTGACAAGCTGACAGATCACCACACTGGAAGTGAACTGGGGCAACAGCTAAAATTGCTGGGATTGTTTCATATTTCAGCAACATAGAATAGATATGAACTGAACTCTGTATATTTTGATGTCTGGCATATTTGTGAGCTCTGGGTGATTACTGCTTGTGACCCCATAGTCAGTGGGCAGCTGCTCAGAGATGGAAATGATGGAGCTGAGCTGCGGCAAGGAGTAGATAAGAAATGGCAGAAATGATATCAGGAATGGCGGGCATGAACAGTTGATACTCATTTGCTAATCAGGTCTCAGGAAGCAGGGGGAGCTCGTTGTGGGGGAGAAGTTGGATCATGAGTGTGTGGTCAGAGAGGGAGAAACTGAGTATCGGTCCTAACCACTCTGAAGTCGTAATTGTAGCAGTGGTTCTATGGTCAGTGAAAGAAAACATGATGAGTTCAGTGTCCACTTGCTACAGCAGCTGTACAGGAGAGGGATGGCTCTGTTTGGGCTTGGTGCAGTCACAGGCTGCTGGTAACTCAGGCAAAGGTCTCATTTGTTAAAATAGTTTGCTTTTTGCTTCTATCAGAGTACAGAAAGTTTAGTTAGAGCAGGCACTCTGTGGGAAGCTGTTGACTCTTGATTTGTTGTCTTGGCTCACGATAATCATAGAATCATAGAATGGTTTGGGTTGGAAAGGACCTTTAAGGGTCATCTACCCCAACATCCCTGCAATAAGGAGGGACCCCTCCCACTAGACCAGGTTGCGCACAGATTGTTGGACCAATGCCTTGTCCAGAGCAATCTTGTGCACTGCTTTGTCTGAATAGTAATTTTTCTGACCTGAGATGCTGGTGTTTAAGAGTCATCTTTATTTTGGCACAACTGGGATGTATTTCCTCCTTTAATTCTTGGAAGCTTTTCCATTAAATAACAGAAATGAGTTTCTGGAAGAATCTGAAGGGGAGTCTCTTGCTTTCTTGCTTTCATCCTTGTTCTTGAGCCAGTCCCACCACACTGCACCCTCCTGGGGTTTGAAAGGCAGGTGCTGGCCGAGGTGACCTTTCCTGGAGGACATGCACCAGGGTGTGCTGCCAGTGGGGAGAAATATTTGTACATGTGTTGGCTGCTGAGTAAATACATTTCAAGAGTGGATTTACAGCATGTATCATTGTTGTACTCAGACTTTTCTGGAAGAGTAAGCCAAAATAGCTGTTAATTTGTGGTCACCTTGAAGACACACAGGCTCAGGGACCTTGACAATGCATTTAGAAAAAGTAGCAATAACCACGAGTGCAGGGTAACGACCATGGGTTTTACTGGCAGATCATTTAAACATTCTGAGCAAAAAGATGGCAGGAGAACATTGTTAGTGAGCTCATTAGTCATCTGAAACTGCCAAGCAAAGCTATTAATGGGGAGAATCAGATTTGATAAGAACGGGATTTGCAAAGGCAATTTTTGAGGACATGGAAAATGCGAGCATTTAGCTGGGGTTGGTTTCCCCAGCTGGCTGTAAAACCTGGACAGAGGATCCCCTGACCTCAGCTGGACCTCTGTAACTGGTGCTTTCCAGATGCCTGCGAGGTTGTCACCAGATGAGCTCTGCAAGGTGTTGACATTTCCTTGGATATCTCTTTTGCAGGTCAGCAGTGAATGAGGCACTCAACAGAAATAAATAAATAAATGCTGATTTGTGCCTCTCTTTCCTCCCACTATTTATTTTCCATCCTATTTTTATTAACTTTATTCTCTAAACTTCCCTGGGTCTTTACTGGCTGAGTGTGATAAAATTTTTGCTGCTACTTCTGTCACCTCATTCTTCACTTTTACAGGCTGTTGTACTGTGGAAGGCTCCCTCCTCCACTGCAATTCGGCTTTTAGTGTGTTGCATGAGCTGTGCTGGGTCCTTCCTGTGGAGATCAAGGGACATTCCAGAAATTCTTTTTAAGGAACCTGGAACCCCAGCTCATATGAAGAACACAAAGCCAAAAACAGGAGCAGGGTGCAAATTATTTGATGTGGGTGTAGGGGGCGTCTTGTTCCAATAAATACAGCCTTGCAGTGAGGTATCATGTGTGTCTGGGGACTCACAGAGCACTCACAGCCAGTGGCTAAGTCTGTGGCACAGCCCAGCCTTCATGGGGAAGCAGCTCCAGAAGAGGGGCACGTGTAGAGCCTCCCCTTTATGATAAACACATTATGATATGATGCACACAATAAACATTAAGAAGTCTTAGTTACCATGGGAAGGAAAAAAAGGATGGGCAAAGCAAGTCACAATTTATGGTTCATTTTCCTTTTCCCAATGTTGTAGTTCCTTTTACGTTCCAGAAACAAAGCACTGTGGCCTTTTGTTCCTCCAGAAAAATGCACCCCCGCAAGTAAGGAGCAGATCAGCTTGGATGTAACATGTTCAGCCCTGAAAGCAAGAGGCTTAGAATCTCCAGCATTTAATATCTTCTGTATTTGCACAGTGCCAATGTTACTAATGTTAGGTGTGATCGAGTGTGAAAGTAATGAGTAAAATGATGTTATAAGCAATATGGTAATAAAAGATGGCATATCTAATGGTGGACTGAGGGCCCCAGACATGGGGGAAAATAGTCACCTTTATTTATTTATTTGTGGTCAGTTTTATTTGTTTATTTATGGCAAAAGTAGCTCTTTCACACAATTTTCCACTGATCCCAAAGCAAAGGGCAGGTGCAGACACTGCTGTGAGCCACTATCTGTGTTTTTGCACACATGCACAAGCACTTGCTATAGCTATCAACTGGTTCAAAAGGCTTTTGACATCTGCTCTTCAGATGGAGGAGCACGGCAATGCTGGAGAGGAACTGAGTGATGAGCTGCAGAGCACTCCCACATCAGCCTGTGGTTGGATTTCAGGTTTGGGAGGTCAGAGACACCAACTGCCTTGGGAAAACAGCATGGGCTGTTTTCACATAGGGGGAGTGAAAGGTGGTGCATGCACTGCCTTGGTTGCTGGGGGGATTTAATCTCAGGGTGTAATGAGCCCATAACTACAATGTGCTGCTCCTAGGACACAGCTGTGCGTGCTGTTCACAATCACATCTGTGACTGTGCTTTGCAAAGCACCTCTGAGGGGCTTCTGTGGGTGCTTCCTCCTCCACAGTGCCAGGGTGATTGACAGGCAAAAGGGGTGCCATCCCCAGCACCCGCCAAATGATCATATTTTCCCCCGGGACTTTAAACATGCTGCAACGTTGGTTTCACATCCCACACCCTAATTCAAGTATATCAAAATAAGATGCTAAAATTAAAAGTCTAGAATGTTAAAAATAAATATGTTAATTCCAGTTGGAATACTGAAGTTCTGACTTTACGTATTTCCCCTCTGTCCTGGGAATTGGAGAGGGGAGAGAAACTCGAGGGTCCTGGTTTGTGGCAGCCCTTTGCATCCTGCCTGTCCCTGCTCCAGCCTGTGCTCTGCCTGGTGCCTCTTCTCAGGGCTCAGCGATCACAGTGGCTGTGTGATGAGACTGGGAGCTTTTCTGCTGGAATTATCAGTGCTCAGCCAGAGCTGGGAGTCATGCTGAGCTCCCTGACCTTGTGGTGTTATCGTAAAATAATCTTTATGCAGATACAGGCACCTCAGCAGTTCCCACAGGGTGTCATACTCCAAATATCTGGAGGTCTGCTGTTGTTTATAACTATTTTCACTTAAACTCTTGCAAATTTAGGGTAGTTTTTGCTTCTGGATTGAAGTCAGGTTTGGGTGGCAACTCAGCTGCATTGACTTTTTTTTCAGATTTTTTCAAGGCTTCCAGAGGAGCCCAAGGGGAAGGTCTCCCTGACAGCTGAAGCCCTCTCTCATTACAATATTGGGTATGATCCTTCCCTCCTGCAGCTTCCTGGTGGTCCCCAGCCTCTGGGAGCTTGGGGACTCCCACCAGCACTGGCAGCACACAGGACTGGAAAGTACCCCAAAACCAGCAGCCTCAGACACCTAGGGAAGCATGATCATGCTGAGAGTGAGCAGATCCCCTGCAGTGAGCCCCCCATCCCTGTTGTCTCCACCTGCCCGCTGGTGTGGTGCTGCTGAAGTCACTGGTCAGGATCACCACAGCCAGAGGGGTGGGTGAGCACTGGGCACAGTCTGATGGATATAGAAGTGCTCGAGTGAGTTGTGTTTGGTTCTTTTTTTTTTTCAGAAGTGTAGAGAAAGAAGGCCGAGTGACAACCACCACAGTGCAACACTGCAGACCAGAATGCGGCTCTAGAAGTCTCTCACCTCCAGAGAAGTAGGATCAGAGCAGATCGAGGGTGAGCAGCCCCATGGCTGCACCAGGGCAGTGACTTCCCTGCAGGGTATGGTCTGCAACCAAACCCACCTTGGCATGTGCTGGGCTTTGCTGTGCCAGTCCTGTCCCAGCACTGGAGCCCTTGGGAGCCCCAGGGAACCCATTTCCAGGGAAGCCCTGGAACAGGCTCACCTCCCTGCAACTGTGCCAAAGGCACTGGGGCACGTGTCGGGGGGCTGCAGGGTGCAGTCTGGGATAATCCAGTGTTGGGATAATCCTGGGCTAGGATAATCCATTGCTGGGATAACCCAGAGCTGAGTTAACCCACTGGTGGCATAATCCACACTGATAGAAATTAGATTTAGATTACATATTAGGAAAAATTCTTCTCTGTGAGGATGGTGAGACAATGGAACAGGTTGCTCAGAGAAGCTGTGGCCGCCCATCCCTGGAATGGTCCAAGGCCACTTTGAATGGGGCTTGGAGCAACCTGGTCTAGTGGAAGGGGTGGAACTGGATGAGCTTTAAGGTCTCTCCCAACCCAGGCCATTCTGACTGATACACACATATGCACACCCCCACACGCATGCAGACCTAGGCAGCGTGAAGAGCCCAGTGGACCTTCTCCCACCCCCTCTCTGTGACTGCCCCACACCACTTAAAAGCTGAGAAGTTGTAAGCATATCGAGCACTGAGTTTTCACAGCCCCAAGTTGGCAGAGCTGCTTCTGTAACTGATAAAGTGGGAAACTTCACAGCACCGAGTGGTCCTCGGATTCACACCTCCACATGTGTCACAGTCTGGTGTTAATGTACTTTGAGCAATAACACAAAACATGGGAGAGCATTGGCTGGGCAACACAACATGCCAGTTTTCCCCGTGCTGGCCATGCTGTTTGCTTGCTTTGGGATTCTCACCTTACTGACAGGGATGAGGCTATTTGTAATGACAGAGTGAAAGCTGGCAGTGCTCTGCTTCAGCACCAGTACCCCTGTTACCAGCCCTTTAGTCCAGTGTATGTGGGGCTCACGCTTCTTCCTTCCCTCCTTCTTTCCTCCCTTCCTTCCTTTTTTCCTGAAGCTGAAGGAGGGTAGATTTTCATTAGATAGTAGGAAGAAATTGTTCCCTGTGAGAGTGCTGGGGCCCTGGCACAGGTTACCCAGAGCAGCTGTGGCTGCCCCATCCCTGGAAGTGTTTAAGATGAGGTTGGACAGGGCTTGGAGAAACCTGGTCTAGTGGAAAGTGTCCCTGTCCATGGCAGGGGTTTGAACAAGATGGGCTTTAAGGTTCCTTCCAACCCAAACCAGTCTGGGATTCTGCGATTCTATGAAATAACGTCCAAACCCAAGCAGATGGGAACTGGTTTCACCCTCAGCAGACTGGACATATAGAGGGAGCAGGACACCCTTGGTGCCATGGTCTCCAGGTTGCCAATGGCTTTGGCTTGAGCATCTTCTGGTACAGCAACATGTTTGGGAAAGAGCCCAGCGGATGCCAGTGCTCAAGGCCACTGCCAAAACTTCTCTGCTGGGAGTGTGGGGGCAGGGTGCTCACAGCAGCCGCCTTGGGAGCCCAATCACACTGGGGTGTCCTGGGAAAATAAATATTTATGAGGAAAAGCCACAAATTGCCAAGTTATTCTGCAAATTATCAGAGAACTGGAACATATTGTGTAAGGAAAAGGTATTTTCTGAAAAGACCTTTCAAGCACAATGCCTCATTCTCTGCAATGTTCATCTTCAGAAACCAAGAATGGGGAAGGATTAATGGTCCAGGACCCTGCGAATTCGCACTTCCCAGAACAAAGAACAAAGATGTAAAGCCTGTCTTCAAATGTCCCTGTTTTCTACAAAGGAATATAATTTTGCTTCTGTCATCATTTCAAGAAATACTTTTTGCACAATGATTTCTCTTCCAAAGTCAAAGAGTTGAAATCTTGGGGAAAAAAAAAAAAAAAAAAAGAGGAAGAAAAAACCCTTGCATTTTCTGAAAGAAAAAAAAAACAACACAGCAACACAGGCTCTTATTTTGCTGGCAGAGGCAGAAATCACTTGAAACAAGAAGAAAGAAGGAGAAGCTGAGCATGTTTCAATTAAAAAAACATTATTAGCTCACAGAGGAAGAGATAAAAAAGGCTTTGCTCTTCAGGAGAGTGATGGGACTGCCAGCGCTGTGCTGTCAGAGGGGCTGGAGGGCCTGGGGGCGATGATGCCCACTGCCTGCCAGGACACGGCTGCCTTGGCACTGGGGATACTCCAGGCTGTGTCCCAGCCCTTCCTTGATATCCCTCCCTGCTCATCTACACTAGGGAAGGGAAGTAGCACGTGGAACCTGGGCTGCCCTGATACTCTTCCTTTCCTTGGTCACTACTGAGCGAACCCTTGTGGCACCAAACCTGCCACTGGCTGCGGCCTGACACGCTACTCAACTGGAAATAAAATTGTCAGTTGGTCTGCATTTGCAGTTTGATTCCAAACACCTTTTGCTTGGCAGAGGCCAGAGGTCTGGAAATGGACTGTGATGTTCCTCAGGCAGCTGTGGAGAGGACACTGAGGGATGGCCTTGGTGGCTCCACTGCCATCATGCTGGTTGAGCCCCGTGGTGGGGAGAGGCAGAGGAGTAAAATATTCCTGAAGTGTGCAGAGGTGGATGAACCTTGAACCTGTGTGGCTTTGAACCTTGATCCTGTGTGGCTTCGATGTGCAGACAAAACCACGTCTCACTACCAGGCAGAGTCCCTCTCAATCGCTTGATGCTCATTCAGGAGCACAATTATTGGGACTGAAGGGAAATTCAGATGAATCACAAAAAAGCTTCTAAGAAATAAATCCAAATCGTATTTACTGCTCACACTAAGAGCAAACATAACACAAGGAAGATGCTCTGGCAGCATCATGCAGTTGACGGTCATGAGAGATCTCATTTTTGTGAATATCTCTTAATTTCCAAGCACTTGTTGTGGGCATATAAATAAGTAATAACATCTCATCTGGAAACAGACACTCAGGAAGCAGCATTTCTCAGGCTGTAACATTGCTATGCAGAAATCACACTCTGAGGGCAACAGCCTGACAAGTTAAACGCCTGGCAATGCCCGTGGCTGTCCTGGCTGCCCATGAACTCATCGGCTTTTGAACTTTATTTATTATGGATGAAAAAATGAGCCTGACTGTTCCTGAACAGTGAGGTACTGCTGAACATAATGAGCACCAGTGCGTCTAACCAGGGTGACCTGCTCAACTACTGAGCTGTCGCTGTTTAGGCGTTTTCCATACAAGAGCCACCATGTTAATCCATCATTTTGGACAGTGGCACTTTCAGGGATGACACTGTCACGGTGTCATACAACACTAATTAGCTGTCACTCTTGGAGTTGTCATCTCGTGGAGGTGGCACATCCAGGAGGATGTGAGGAGTAAGCAGTCAGAGCTCCCTTTTTCTCAGGGAGGTCTGGGTTGGTGCTGGTGTGCAGGAGCACCTGAAGAGGCACAAGAGGAACACCTTGTTTCTGCTGGTTTACCAGTGAAATGTTGGGCTGCACTGGAGAGATGAGAGGCTGCGTGCCTTGTTATCTTTTAGCTGCCTTCCTCCCTAGAGCACCAACTCCTCCACTGTCATGTGTAGGGCCATTCCATCCTGTGTGAGTCACAAGTCCAAACACCATGTGTGCTCCATGGATGGCTACGTCTGGCTAAGGAATCAGTGATGGGTGGCTGCTGACTGGTGTGAGGCACAGAATGTGGCATTGCTGGCATCCTCCTTGTCTGTCTGGGGAGGACTCAGGGGGAGACTGGGCAGAAATTGTAGCTCTTGGTATAATAAACACAATTTTAATTCTCCTTTCCCTGTCCTTTTGCAATGAGAAATATCCTGGATTTTTTTCCAAACATGGTTTTAACCACGGCTCTGCATATTTCCTCTGTTGTGTCTCAATGCAGCTATTAGGATTTTCCTATTTTGGGATTGTGAAAGGGTCACTGTGAACTTATGCATCAAGCTATGAGACAAATATATGATTACATATCCTACACCTCCCTCTCTCCCTGTCTCCTATAACTGACCTGACAGGTTCATTTTAATGCTCTTTCTGAAAAATTAGTGATGGATCTCACTCAAGTTTCAGAAAAGAAAAGCTCTCCAGGGCAAGAAAAGTGGAACCATCTCCTGTCTAGACAATAAACAGGACTTTTTGTCTGCTGTCCTGGTACCTGGGCATAAATTAATCATCAGCCTGCAGTGGTGGAAATGTTCCCATTTGCTCGACAGCAGAGGGATTCAACTTCTGCTTCATGAATTCTTTATCGCCAAATCTTATATATCATGTAAATTAACTATGAGTGGATGCAGCTTACTAATGAGACCGGTGTAGGATTTCATGGGCAGTTCTCACACCTCTGAGAGCCTGTAAGCTCAGGTAGAACCAAGACCCCTAGCCTGGGTTGAAGGGGGCTCCTAGGCTCTGGATGTGGGAGGCATGGAGATGAATTGGGGCCATTATGATCTCTTCGCTGTGCTCTTGGGGTCCTGAGATTTTGGGATACAGAATGGGGTGACACATCACAGCATCCCAGACTATGTGAGGTTGTCAGGACCTCCGGCTGGTCCCTGAGCTGCTTGGAGAGTTGACTGTTCATGCAGAAAAGCATGTTATAAACCATTTCCTCACTGAAATTTGGCACGTGGAGTGCTGTGTGCACTTACAGCATCAGGTCTGTAGGATATTAGAAAGTCAGAAACACCTACATATGCTGACAAGCAAAATTTTTAAATGGTAAAACCCATGAGAAGTGGCAAAACTGCCCTCTATTTGGCTCACTTCTTGAGGTGGATGTGCAGGTACCTGCTGTGTACATCACAGGGTTCGATGAAATTAATAAATTGCCTGTTCAGGCAAGTACTTCTCCAAGACACAGCCTGCTGAGTGCCCAGGTGTGAGGCTGTTGGGAGGTGCAGAAAATAATTCAGCTTCGTGAAGTCTTGGGGTGTTTGTTGACTAAATGAGAGAACTCTGTGACTTCATGATCAAACATTTTGCCATCCTCTCAAAACCTCATCTCCATGTTGTAGCTCCCCCCACATTTGGACTCAGCTCCAGCTCTGTAGTAGGAGGACAGCTTCAAGGATGCAGGTAATAATCTCCCTCCTTTTCTCTCTTGCTTATTGTTGAGTCTTTTTAACCGCCAACTCCATCTCCTCTCTGTACAGATAATTTCTATACAATAAGCCTCATGGAGCAGCTTCAAGTGTTCAGTGTAATGACGAGAGCAGTGAGGCAGGTAGGTAGATAATTTATTTGATTTCAAAATGCTGCCACATTTATACACGGAAAACTTTAAAGAAAATTAAACTCATTAAAAACCCCCACATAAATTGTTTTTGCAACAAAGCAATTAAGAAATCTCGCCTCTCCAGCACGGTGAGCAACATTCTAAATAAAATAAAGCCCAAATTACCTTTTACTGGAAACAAAGTAAAAGCTATCTCTTGTGACTTAATAAGAAATGGGGGGTTTAGAATTAATACAAAGATTTAGCAGCTTCCTTCTGTATGTGTTGCTAAGCATTTTGCTGAAATTGCCTCAGAAAAAAGGCAAACAGTACAGAAGGATCACATCCAAGCAAGGGTTTGGGGTTTTTTTCCCAACTAAATTATGAAGTTTTACAGAATGCAGAAAAAGGAGTCAAGAATTTCATTTTATTCCCCCAACACATGTATGTACAGAGGTTTGCCAGGGTTTTGTTTGGGTTTAGTTTTATTATCTTAGCTCCAGACTACTACTTAAAGCCCAGCCCCCCTCCCCCCCCGCCATTTCTATGGGAACAAAGAATAATGCTGAATTAATGGACTGCAAAATATGGGGCCTGTCCCATAAATCTTGGGGAGCAGGTTTTACTTATCGCAATGGTCCCTCTGAACACTGAAACATCTCTCATAGGTAAAGGCTTTAAGGACAGGCCCCAGCATGAGAGAGTGACACTGTGGCTGTGCTGGATGTCTCTGAGCTGTGCATGCATGGGAGAGGGAGGAGATGCTGAGGTGGATGGAGTGGCAGGGCGGGATACTGGTAGCCAGGGAGTGTCCCCTGCCCCTGTGCCTCCCTGGGGTGCAGGGCCACCTCTTGCTGCTCCCTCCTAGGGGTATGCTGGGAGCAGAAAGGGCTCTGCCATGATGCACCTCGGGATGGGTCATAGAATCTCAGAATTATTTGGGTTGGAGAAGTCCTCCGATGTCAGCAAGTCCAATCACTAACCCAGCACTGCCAAACCCACTACCAACCCATGTCCCTAGGGCTGTTCTCATTTCCTCTCTTGTCTTGGGGCTGGGTGCTGTGGAAGGCTGGGATGTCACTGCCCAGGGTGGTGGCACCATTAGAGCACCTTCCTGGGCTCTATGAGCAAAGTCAGAGGGAGGATGTTGAACACACCATTTATAAACTGTAGCTATGTAGAGGAAATATAGATCTACTGACATGTTGCTATTGGATCAAGCTGTTTATGCCCCTCCTGGTGAGAACCTGATGGAGACCCCTTCTCTTCTTGGCAGGTACTCTGATGCTCTAGAAAGAGCTGAAGAAGGGCAGGACACATTCAGTTCATCTTGGCTCTCCACCACCAGCTCTCCACTACCAGCCCTGCCAGGCACATTGTCTGTCTCAGTGTCTGGGGGACAGTGCCATCATGGGACCACTGGATGCTCCATGCAGTGCTGGAGTTCTGCACACCTGATTCATGCAGAAAAGCCCCTAGTTTGGCTCTGTGTGACAAGGAAAAGAGCTCCACAGGACAGGGCATCCGGCTGCGGAGCGTGAAGCCATGCAGCTCGGGCTGTGCAAGCCTTTGGAAGACGGCCAGTCCCGTAGGCCCCTCCCGAGCCTACTTAATTGCATGAAATAAGATGAAAAGACAGGCTAATGAGAAACCCCATCTGCCAGCCAGCTAAAATTAAGGCTGCCTTCTTCAGTGAAATGTGCTCAGATATCTGTATTCCTTTAATATCTCTTCAGATGGCCGAGCAGGTTTCAGACACGGAGCAATGTCGCTCTTAGCTCTGATTTTTTCCTTAGTTTTCCTAGTTTGCCCCTGAACAGCAGGGGAAGTGGAAAAAATTGGCTGAAGGATTCTGTTTCAGCATGAACTTATTTAAGAGAGCATCAGCTCATAAAGCTGCCGTCCAACCTGCTCATTATTACATTATATTACTTGATTCAATGATTCATGGTATCAAATTGGTTACGGATGGATATAGCAGGTGGTCTCAGGCACTTTTGAACTTGCTAGAAAAAACTGGAACAGAAATTCAAAAGAAGAGAATTTTCAGAACAACCCTGAGGATATTTGTGTAGGGAAAGGAGATACATAGGGAAAAGTCTTTAATTTCACCCCTTCTGCCCGATGCTCCCATGCAACATCTGTGCCCCATCTGCAGTAGCTGATTTGTTTAGTTTTCCTTACTAATCTCTCTCCTGAT
This sequence comes from Empidonax traillii, assembly GCF_003031625.1. Lineage (NCBI taxonomy): Eukaryota > Metazoa > Chordata > Aves > Passeriformes > Tyrannidae > Empidonax > Empidonax traillii. Next base: position 22,442 of record NW_020955502.1, read on the forward strand.
GTTCAAGAGAAGATGTTTCTTGCTGCAAAGGATTGACCAACAAGAGCCCACACCCTGAAGGATTGATGGGAGAGGGTCAGGCTGCAGAGGGGGCACAGCACAGCCTTGATTCCATAGGCAAACCATTTCCCTCTGCAATATTAACACTAACAACTGCAGCAGCAAAAGGCTGAGTAGAGGGGCAGGACCTCAGCACATCATCTGCAAGAAAGATGCAACTCTTTCTGCTAAAGCCTGACACATGCCCAGCCTTGCCACCTACAGCTGGATATGGTAGTAGGTTGGAGTTGTTACTGTGCACACATATTCCCTCTGCCTACTGAAGCCCAAACCAGCTGATGAATGAAGGGGCATCCCTTTAACCATCCAGCGTTGTAAATCAGGAACCGCTCAGCAAGTCGGCAAAAGTTCCAACAATGTGAAGTCATGGACAAGAATGGAGAATCCATCAAAACTTAAAACAAATAATTACCAAACGACTCGTAGTACTGAAGACCACGCAAGGACAAGTTCTTAAAGCAAATTGTGCACATCTTTGGAAAACACATATTGATTTCTACCATGCCAATTGAGAAATAAATGTCTAATCACTGTTTCATGGATTAAGACTGAGGGAAAATGTATTTTTTCTCTCTCCACAACCTATTGTTCAAGCAAAGTAGTATCAGTTAATCAATCTTGTGATAATAGCTTTCAGGGTAACTGTGTGATTGAAATTCATCTTTCTTTATTTTTCCATACAGCAATGCAAAAAGAAGCTGGGTAGGCAAGAACACAGTTACAGCAATCTATACTGAAATGACAATTATTTTTGGGCCAGGTTTTTGGAGGATTTGGTGGTTCTCTTTCAGAATGCAGACTTTCTGATGCCTGAAAAGGTGTCTTTGCATGTGATTTAGTCCAATTATCAACTGCAGACCTGACGTCAAAGGTTCTGTCAGCTCTGGTGACTGAAGTGATGAATGGGTGTGTACCAGTGAGTAGGGAACGACATATCTGCCTGCCCAAGCAGTAGAAACTGACCTTACACGTTTGATTCTACTTTGTCTTGAAGCAGGATCAGGAGCAGGGAGGGACCTGAAGTCAGGGGCAAACTGCTGAGTTGCCAGATTTTTCCTGGGCTAATGCATTTGTGTCCTTCCCTTTGCCCCAGGATGGACTATGCAAATGAAGCCTCCACTTCTCACTGAAGGAATCCACCCCTTGGAGGGGCTGGGCACATGGGAGGAAGAAGACTTAGCCCTGCAGATGGAGAGGAATGCTGGGGGAAAAAAAAAATCCACTTAAAAATGAAAGCTGAGGTTAAAGCAAAGAACACTAGTAGAGCTGAGAGAGCCTGCACAATATGATAAGAGAATGTTTTTAAGGAGTTCTCATTTTGGTGAAAATTAGTTTTGGATCCTCATCAGTGTATTCAGGAAGAAAATATGACTGTAATGTCTACAGAAGAGAGATAAAAAGGAGATCTGCTGAAGGAGAAGTAATGAATTTACACTTCCAACATCCATTCTGAGGTGCAGAAGATACATTACTCTACATTATGCCTATATTAGACTTAAATAAATTTCATTATGAAAACAAGATTAGAGGAGAGCAGTGCAATTTGAAAACAGCCAGTAATTACACGATTGCTTAAAATAAAGAGCTTTCAGGGTCGTAATACATGTACTTTTGGATAACCATATATAAAATACATATTAAAATGATGTAAAGCGACAGTATTAAATAGACCATAGTGTAGGGCTTGGGGTTGCCTTTAACCCCTCCTGTCCCTCTGTTCTGGGCATAGTCCAGTTTGACTCATGGGAAACGAGGAGGATGAATCCCATTTATTGGAGGAACAAAGTGATACACAGGGAAACATTTAGCACAGTGACAGATGTTGTGCTTGCAAACTGCCACCATGAGAGGATCGCGGTGCTGTGGCTCCGTGCTCCGTGCTCTGACAGTGCTCACACTGTGCTGAGAGCTTGTACCCTGCCCATCAATAACTGTTATTACACCGAGGCCCCTCCACCCACAGCAACGAAGCTTCTGCAGTCAAAATAACGAGCAGCCACGACTGTTTCCGCACAGATAATCTCATCATGTGGATCCACCAGCCATCTTCTTCTCCAAAACGTGTTGCCTTGCAGAATTAATTCGCATTCTTATTATGCAAAGTCCCTTGGTACCAGTGTTGCACAGCGCTGTCTGTTTTCCGGCTGAGATCCTTGCTTACTAAAAAATAACTGGAATCATGTGGTAGAATTTCTTCTGTAGGACATGCACTTGTTATTAATGCATGGGGAACTTTTGAGCTCATTTTTAGTCATCATTTTATGCAACCTGTGTATATAAGCAGGATGGAAAATGCAACCTGTTGATTCTTAAAATATTGCTTCCCAAGCGCTACAAATCTTGCCTCATTAGTGAAATGGACTGGCAGACATTGCTTAAACACCGGGAAAGGAGGAGGGTGAGAGCTGGGCTGGACCAGGGAGGGACCCAAAAGTGCCAAGATAGGGGCTGCTCCCTGACTGGGGATGGGGACAGTAGTCCCCAAGGGGCATGGAGGGTCCCAGCTGTGGGGAGGGGTAGGAGAGAGTCCACGGAGCTGGATCTGTCAGACTCCCCTGCCCTGGGGGCCTGCCAGACTCCTACAGAAACCCTTTCTGCTCAAAATCTGTGAGGAGTTGTCACAGATGAGCCTGGTCAGCCTCTGTAATTAATGAGCTTTTACAAGACCTGAGTACAACTCCAAACATTTAATTTTACTTGTGTGAATCTTCCAGGTGCCTGAACTTTGGCTTGCTGAAGCTGGACCTTCTTTATTAAATGCAAATTCTTATTTTCTCCAGTTTTATTCAGGGAAATCCTGGTTCGGTTCACAGCAAAATATACCACTTCAGATGCTCAAAAAATAATTCAGAAAAAAGAAATAAAAATTATTTGTATTTTAACTAAAAGCAAGGAACCTCCTGTCTGAGCAGACCCAAAGGGACTATAGGTTTGCATTAGGTTCTGAGCTGCCTCAGGACCATGAGAAGACTGATCCTGCATGAGGTGGGCATGCTTCAAAGGGATGTGTTCCAAGCATCCTCCTTTGTATCACTTCAAAGTTTATAAATGCAGTATTTATCACTCGGTATTTTTCTATATGAGAAGTTTCAAAACAAGTTTTTACTTTGTTAATATTTTTACTTTTCCTCCTTGGCTACTTTTGCTCCCCTTGCCTGAAGATGAGTGCAGGTGTGACAACATGATGCTGGAGTAAAATGCCAGTGCAATATTACCTGAGCTCATCTGTTCCAGGAGCTCTGATCAAGGCCTTTAACAATAATTTTGTTGCGAAGGTCTATAATAAAATTTTTAGGCTAAGATCGAGGCATCTCATGGGAGCAAAGCTGTGCCCTGGCAGGACAGGAGTGCGGTGGTGCCGCCGGGAGGATGCGGGATGTGACGCTGGGTGGGTTCTGCCGTGACCTACTTACAGCTCCTTGGGCGTGATGCTTGGTGCTCAAGCTGTGACATGCCAAGGAGTCAGATGACATGACAGCAGTAGATCTTCAGCTCTCACTGAATAATTTAACTCTGAAAAAATGAAATCATACTTCCTCCCCTGGAAGTGTATAGTGGAAAGAGAGAGCACTGCAAGGGAGAGGGAGGGGAAAAACTGAGGTTTGAGAAAACCCAAGACACTCTGAGGAACTTTAAGTACATCGAAAGTTTTTTTTGTGGTCTATTTAAATTTCCAGAATCTTTCAGTCACTCACTGATACGCTGATGTTTTCAGAACAAGAAAACTTAAAATATGACTTTTAAACAATTTTGGCTACACCAGACTGAGGTATTTTATTCTCCCTGCCAGCTCCAAAGAGAGGTTCAAGAGACAACAGGTACCACTCTTGAGTGCAGCATCATCAGAAAAATGAATTTTGGTGTTTAAGGAGTCAAACCCCAAGTCAGCTCATTCCTTCCTTTCCATGCCAGATGGAATGTGGACATCTTTATATACAGATGAAGGTACAAAGGGAAAAGACTTTGAAGAGAGCACATCAGAGAGACCAATGGAATGTTCTGAGTATCGAACGTGCATGGCTTGATGCAAGTGGCTTACCAGAGATACAAACTGCCTTCAATCTGACACGAACAGGCCACAGACAGCGTGGGGAAAGCCTGGGGGGCCTGACACTCCTCCAGACACCAGTCTGAGAGAGCCCTGCCTTGGAATGGAAAACTCCCACAGTCTCATAGCCCAGACTCAGTGCTGCTGCAGCCACCCAGCACAGCCCCTCTTTCCAACCCAGTCCAAGGAGCATCCTGCTCCCCAACAGCAGGGCTGAGCAAGGCTCCACCACAAGGGGAAGGAGCATCCAGCAGCACTGGGCTTGGGCAAAGAGAGCGACACAACTCTAATAGCTCTGGGGCTTCCTAGCACTTGAGTGAGGTCTCAGATTAGACTTGGGCTAATAGAGGGTTTTTTCAGCCTGTGTCCTCAATGAGCCACAACAAATGTGGGTTACCAGCACAGAAATTTAATAGAAAATTCCCTTTATTCTTTGGGATACTTAATACAAAATGCTTGTACAGAGCACATTTCCCCAAAAGGCACTTAGAAAACAGATTAATACTATGATGAACACAGAAGATTATAAAAATCACCCGAATGTGCGAAACTTATGAAAGTCCCAAAGAAATGAAGATCTGACTGCAATAATGCTTCAGTCAGCTCTGGTAAGTGCAGTGCCTGTGGCAAAGAGGCACTTGCCAATATTTATGTTATTGCTCTCTCTCATTCTCCTAGGTAAGCCTACCCATCACTCCAGACTGACACCAGCAGTAAAGCCCCCAAATCTGTGTGAAACTGAGAATCACTATAGCCAGCTCTATTTATTACCACTGGCTGTTAACAAATCACCTGCTCGATGCTTTGATTCACTATCTTTGTAGGCACAGAATGTGGATTGACTGTTTTGCTATTCCCCTGGCCCCACTTTTTAAAAATAAATACTCCTGTTCCTTTCCCAGTCCGCTGGGACACGCGGGAGCTCTTGAAGATAATCAGGAACGTAAGTGATTGCTTCCCCAAGTTCCCCAGGTTTGCCTGGGTAAATGTCAGAAGCCTTCCTGCCTTTGATTAACATCTCATTTAATTTAAATATTTATTGATCCTCTATCTCCCTGTTTTGACACAGGTTCTTACTGCCTTGCTGCAGAGACGTGAGCGACCAGCAGCAGAGCAGGTGGCCAAGGTCACGTGCAGCCACATGTGTATGAACAAACCCTCCCCGCATCTCCAAAATTCATTCTTCTGCAAGACAAGCAGGTGCTACAATTCCACACTAACTTAGGAAGTTACTGGTGTGCAGTGAATAGCTTTTTGTTACTTAATTTTAACAAATAAATGGATTTAGTAGACTTTAGTATTTTGACAAGGATTATTTAACTGGCAAAATAATTTTAATTTCTATGCAGACTTCTGGACTTTACTGTTGGAGAGATACTTGGGAAGTGTCCAGCAGGAAGGGGACCCAAAGGAGGGATTGCCCCTGTGATTGCCTCTTTGACTATGGGATTGCTTCTATGACTTTACCTTCTTTTGGTTTAAGAAATGCCTTCAGACAACCTACAGATTCCATGACTGTCCACAATGTGCATGAACACTATACATGTGCTCATCTTGAGCTGTGTGAGCAGCTGGGTGGTGTTTACCAGCCCAGGTATCTCTTTGAATTCCTTCTGCTGTAGCTTGAAAGTGCACTTGGCCCTTGGTTCTTAAGGCAGAAATAGAGAAATCTCACACCTAAATCCTGAGGTTAATTGCACACATTTGGACAATGAATTTTCCTATGCAGTGTTCATTAAAATCTAAAGACATTTTAACTAATAAGGATTTTTAAAAAGGCTTTTTATGCCTATAATTTCAGATCTAAGAAAATATCTGTTTGTATATGAAGCAAGAGCAGAATTAAGTCCATCTATTGGACCTCAATTTTCAAGGTACCATGAGATGAAAATCATGAAATCAGAATGGTTTGGGTTGGGAGGGACCTTTAAGACCATCTCATTCCACCCTCCTAAGCTTTCCTAAGACTGAATTTACAATTAGGACATAGCACCGTGTCCTTTTGCTCCATACTCATTAATTATCAAGAATCACTAATGCGAGCTCTGCTTGAATGAGGTCAGTGTTGAGGTCCTTGGGGCTGCAGATAATTTTCCTTAACCTTGACATTATCTATGAGACTGGAAGTGGCTGCAAATCCAGGTCAAAGCAGTTTCTCCTTCCTCTCTCTGAGAATCAAAAATATAAGAAGACTTGATTTTAACTTCTAAGAGCATGAGAACGGGCACTGCCCCTCACTGCTCCCTCCCCTGTGTGATCACAACCCTACAGACCTGACACCTCGAGGGGTCCGTCTGCAAGGCACTGCCAGGGGTCATAGGTGACCCTGCTTGCCTCTGCACAGGGGCCAGCCTGGTGAAGAATGTCCCCAGAAGCTATACAGTGTTGACACTTAAATCATTTTTATTTTAACACAGCAGAATTACCTCTTTCCTCCATTCTGGTGCTCTAATGCAGAGCAGGACCAGGTCGCCTAGTGGTGTTGCACAGCACTGCTGTATAACCACCCCCCTAGAGGCAGCCCCCAGGCCCAGGTCTGGCAGGACCCCCCTGAGTGGAGGTTGGGCTGGGGACCCCCAGACACCCTGTCCCACCTGAGCTCTGCTGTCAGTGTGCCTGCACAGCCTCCAGCTCTGGGGCCGTGGATGGTGGACATGTGGTTGGTCAAGGAGATGTTCTGGCTCCCTGCAAGGAAGGACTTCTCCAGCCCAGAAGAAGCTGCTTATGTCAAAGGAGGAAAGAATAAGGCATAAATACCGCAGGACACAACCAATCCATGTCAGTTTGGGGTGACATATCCAATTTTCTGCCTTAGTACAGCACCATGGCCACTAGGCCTTCCTTGCAGCTCCCATTTCTTAAGGTGCAGGAAACCTGAGAGAAATAATCATAAATGGAACTTAATTTGGGCAGCATATGTCTTATTGATTTGATAGGGGAGCTGTTTCCAATAAATTGCATTTATTCAGACAAAAATAAATGTCAATAGCTGTAAGTGGGAGTGCTGGCAGGGAGAAACAAACATGGAAAGGGCACAGGCCAGAGCCTGAGCAAATCTGACCCAAAAATAGAGGGGCAGCACAGTGGCCTTGTCAGGCTCCTTTGAACTGTGACAGCAACAGGCGGTGATTGCTTTTGGCATTTTCCTGCATAATGATGTATTGGTGGTAAAACATGTAAGTAAATTAGAGATGCTCTTTTTCTTTTTTTTTTTTTTTTTTTTTTTTTTTTTTTTTTTTTTTTTGGCAGATTGTTGAAGTACAGAGGAGCTTTTTCTGATTTTCCTTCAAGAGGGCAAACCAAAATGATAACAGATCATGGTTTTTTAAATAGAGAGTGTATTCATAGCTTATTTCACCAGAACAGGACCAGGATCATGTAAAGTAGTTTCAGTTTCCATGACACATAAAGGATCGTAGTTTTGAAAATAGACCACAGATAATAACATGAATATGGAAAAGAAAACCACGACCACCCAAAAAAATTATCGTTATCCACCCTCTAGCAAAGGGCAGTGAGCAAGTGGGTATCTTAATCACCCTGCATTGAGATTTGCACCGATTAACACTAACCATTTCTCATCTCCTCTGTCCAATTGGTTCTCCAGTGCATGAATCCTCATTACTCTAGTCTGGAGACTCTTGTCTTGATCCAAAGATCTGTTATTTTCAATGGAGTTAATCTGGATTTATGATCCTGCATCTGAAAAGTGAATAGATGGTTGATTTTATTTACTATGGAAGGTACAGTAGGATCTCTTGAGATGAAAAAAGATAAACAGCAAACACCTCTAACATGAGATCTGTACTTGCACCAGAAATCCAACTGAAAGAGCTCTTTCCACGCCAGTCAAATGGAGTGGAGATCCAATGCAGTTTTATATCTGCAAACTGTGAACATCAACCTCCCAGGTAGAGAATAACTATTACATTTCATTTGAAAAATGAAAAAAGGAGTCAAGTGATTCAGAAAATTATTTCCAAAGGATCATTGTGTTCAAGAGATGTGACTCTAGATGATATATAAAGCAAAAAGAGGTTGAAATCATTGATTATATGACTCATTGTGAATTATCCATACATACCCTGTGCTAAAAAAAAACGACAGCTTTTATCCAATTTAAGACTTAAAGAGGATGATAACAGCTTTGCATCTGCTTTTCCTTGTCACAGTCCACGGAGTTTCAGCCAGGACACTTCCACACACGGTTTGGATGTGTAGTGTTTTACAGGTGATCTGACACCGAGCGCTGGATGTTTGATAGAGCCCTGCAGGTTCTCCTGACACAGAATCATGAGGGTGATTTTCAGTGCTAGCCCTTATTATATTAACTTGCTGGCCTTTGGCTGATTTCCTTTTGCGTGGATTTCTCACACACGTTTGCTGTTGAACAGGTAGTTACTCCAAATGACATCTGAAGGGGACTGCAGGAGCACAGAACTCCACTTAGAAAAGCAAGTTTTCTAAGCTTTGCTTGAAGCAAACAAATTGGGCAATGTAAATTTACTTAGGTACTGGACTTGATTGTGAAACTTCAAAATGTGGCCAACACTAGTTTGAGATATCACTTGCTTTTCTGCATCAACTTGTTGCTGTTTCAAAAGTGAGAGCAACTGGGCACCTGTCTGTGCTGCTCCCTTCACTGTCTCTCCCAGCATACAAAAAAGTTAAACCAAACTCATTTAAACAAACAAACAAACAAACAAACAAAACAAAACCCTCAAACCTCTAAACATTCACTGGGAACAATATTGCTCTGTTGGCTGCGAGACCACAGCAGAGACTTCTTTCCACTAAAACCCTTGCAACAACTCCCTTTGACTGAACCCAAGGGCAGAGGCAGCTCTGCAGCTCATCCCGTTTGGTTGCCCAAACATTAAACCCCTGGAGGCAGAGGATTTGATGCTCCAGCACACAGGTTTTCCCACAATGCTGGTGTGTTTCCAACCAGAGAAGAATTTGGCCTCCCCAGGTCCCAGCGCTCCATGGGGTCAGCATCCTGCCAGGTGCAGAAAAACTATCCCTGCCCCTGCTCTGCCCCAGAGTGGCAAATGTAGGGATCCACCATGGTAAAAAACACAGACTTCTTTTTTCTTTAAATTCCTGTAGCAGTATTACTGCAATTTAATAAAATCCTATTGAATATTGTCGCGTTAGACCCCACAGTTCCCAGGCACATATTTCAGTGTTCAGCTGAGTCAAAATACAAAATAACAATCCAAGCCAAGTGTGCCCCCAGCCCCAAAGCCCGGAATGTCAAGTTCCAGAGAAGGCAATTTAAAATGATGGCAGTTCTCCACCTAGACAGACTCATTTTCTAATTCAGACCAACAAAAGGCTCTCTCCTGGTTTGTTTAGAAGCTGTAATTGCAGAAGTCACTGGCAAATCAAGCGTAAAAGTGCAGAGGTGTGGGGAAAAGTCTTTCTATTGGAGAAACCCTATGATAAGTGATCTACTTGCAGTGCAGCCTGGTTTTTTTTTTATTAGAGTATTTACCATTAGCTCCATCCCTAGTGGCCAATTACTGTCCTTTTTATGTCTTTTTATTGTGAGACTCGGAGAACACTCTGCAAACAAACCCCTTCTGATATTCCTCAGCAATTATTCTTGTGATCACAGGCCTTTCCTTTCCTCCATGTTTGCCGTGTCTGCAGAGCCCCATGGAGCTCTGTAGGACCCCACTGCTCCCTGGGGCATTCCCTGTTCCAGCCCCAGTCCCAGCCTCAGACTCTGCTCCAACCTCAACCTCAGGCCCAGCCTCTGCTCCAGCCCCAGCACCTCCCTCTGACAGCCCCACTGTTACCCCAACATGCACTGGAGGTAGTGGGGGAGCTCCTGGGGCACCCTGGGATCAGCGCTGTTCAACATAGACCTTGTCCTGAGTCATTTCCCCTAGATCTTCCCAACCTGAACTCAGTCCACCTGGAGCATGTTCAGTCGCACCCAGGGCAGGTCTTTGGGTGCTTCCCTATCTCTAGCTGAGAGAAGTTCCTGGATTTGGGCTATAAAAGTTTTTTTCACCAGTTTCCTTTCCCCTGATGTTGTCACCCATGCCTGGGACAGCTGGAAGTTGAAGGTATGTGGCACATCCTCTTTGCTAGATCAGTTGCAATCAACTTAGTGGTGTGTGTTACTGGAGCAGTAAGGGCTAAACAAAACTTTTGGACATTAGTTACAATGCACTGTGAAGAAAGGAAACTCTGTAAGACTTTTAAAAACTTGTCTGATACATATTTAATTAAAAAAAAAAATCCTTTTACTTGGTGCTGGCCTGACCTTTCTGCTTGGCTAAATGCTGTTTGAATCTCTGCTGCTATTTCTGTGAGCATCTGGGTGTGCAGTGTTCTGAAACAGGGCTGGTGCCCTCATCTGAGACAGTCCACAGTGTCCTTGAGCAGGTGTTGGGTTGGAGAGAGCTGAGCCATGGGATGTTAGAGGGAAGGAAACAAAGGTGGTGTCAGCAGAGATACTCACCTTGGAGGCACTGTGTATGTGCACTAGGTAACTGGATATCACGTATCAGTCGTTGTTGCATTACAAGCCCTCACAGCAGCTTTGTTGTTGCTGTTTATTTTGCTGATTGCACATTACTGTCTCTGTTCGACCACCGGGTAGTCTGGGTGCTCACTCATTCTGCTGGGGTGAGGTGTGGGTGGAAGTGGGCCAGGTCCTCGTAGTGAGTTCCTGACCATGACAGACATGTTCAATAAAGCGGCTCAGCTGCTGCAATGACCTCTTTACCCGGTCCCAGCTCGTAATGATGTTAAGGCACATCACATCTACATTTAGGAAATTGTGGGAACATGTTGCTGTTTCCCTCCTGCCTGAGCTGCTCTCCCCACCAGGGCGTGTAGCGGGAGGAGGCGTCACTCAGGACAGTGATCACTGTTATCAGAGGGACGTCTCATTTCCAGCAGTGCAGCCCATAAAATCCCCAAAGGCTGCACAAAAAATGAGCCACTCAGGCCTGTGAGATGGGTGTGTAGGAGAACATTTATATAAAATGTGTGTTCTAGTACAAAGCTAAACTGCAAAGTACAGGAGAGCAGCAGGAGAACACCTCGCTCTCAGGGATGGGGCTTAAATATTCATGTTCAAGAGCTGCTTTGGCAGATCCACTCTGACCTCATTCTGGTCTATATTCATGCATGTTATTTTTGGGTTCCAAATTTTGACCTTGGTGGCAGTAAGTCGCCCAGAAATACTTTTGTAAAGACAAATGCATATACATGAAGACAAATGTAATGTACTGCAGCTGTTTGTCAGGCTGATTTGGCTTTGATACAATGTCTATTAACTGCTATCCTTATCTTTTTATTTTCATTATCGTAGCGAAAAATATTTTTATATTGACAAGGACTCCCACATAGATAAAAAAGACAGTGTCTAGCCTAAATCCCCACCCCCAACCCTCCAAAAATCTCAAAATCCCATAAAAAATCCCACCCTTGCATGTCACCATAGTTACCTGACAAAAATCCCACCATGTACTCAGGGACTCAGTTACTGGTGAGGAGGTGATGGTATACAAAGATACATTGTGGAGTTAATGTGCACTTATGAACTATTCATGTTCAAAACAAAATATATGAAGAATGATACAAAATATATACCCTAAAGCATTTTCTGTTATGAAGTATCCAGCATTGCAGTGCACCTGTAATGTCTGTGCTCCCAGACTGCAGGTCTATTATTTACAATTGCAAATGGAATTTAAAAAAACATTCCAGAAGGAAATGTGCCTTTTCAGTGTATTTTTTAAAATTATCAATTACTAATGTGCATTTCAAGTCTATGACTTTATTTATTGTTGTCTTCAAAAACTCTTGAAGACAGACCAGGGAAAGCAACTCTGGTGTCTGCACCCTTTGAAGTGACTTTGCCGAAGTACAAATAGTATCAAAAATAGTGGGGCCAGCAGGACCAGCCAAGTGATTGTGTCCCTGTGCTGGGCACTGCTGAGGCACTTCAAATCCTGAGGTCAGTTTTGGGCAGAAAGACACTGAGGGGCTGGAGTGTGTCCAGAGAAGGGAACAGAGCTGGGGCAGTGACTGGAGCACAAGTCTGATGAGCAGCAGCTGAAGGAGCTGAGAGGACATGTCCAGGGAGGTTCAGGTTAGGCATCAGGAGGAATTTCTTCCTGGAAAGGGAGGTCAGGCACTGGAAGGGGCTGCCCAGGGAGGTGGTGGAGTGCCCATCCCTGGAGGTGTCCAAGGAAGGACTGGATGTGGCACTCAGTGCTCTGGGCTGGGTGACAAGGTGGGGATTGGGCACAAGTTGGACTCCATCATCTTGAAGGACTTTTCCAACCTCTCTCTAGGAGTGCAGACCTGGGTTGGTCTCTTGCTGGCATCAGCACTGCTTGAGGCTTTAGTGGTCACATGAGCACCAAGTATCCTCGTGGTCCTGCTTTCAGCTTCCTGGGGCAGGGACAGGGTGCTGGTGCCGCTGTGCCCCAGAGCTGTGGTGGTGCTGGTGGGCCAGCAGCTACCCCAGGGATGTCTCCTTAGTGCCACTGCGTGTCTGTCACCTGGTGTGCCCACTCCAAGCATTTGCTAAGGTCCTTGCTGCAAGCCCTGTCCCCTTCCTCTGGACCCAGCGCTGGAGCATTTGCTGTGTGAGGTACAGGCAGCCCTGACACCGTACTACACCTTGTGCAGGTGTTTCACAGGAATTCTTTTGAAGTTCACCTGTGAAGTGCAGCCATGTAATAATGCTGTGCTCTGATTTCATATCACAGCCTTGCTGCAAACCTGGGACCTTATCTCAGCTTGGCAAAAAAGTAAACAGCAGCAAGTCAACATATCTCTAACAAAACTGAATTCTCCTGAGCTGAACCTGAAATCCCAGTGCTGGAGCAGATTGTTTCTGAAGTGTCTGACACGTGAGGGAAGGTCTGAACCTGAAATCCCAGTGCTGGAGCAGATTGTTTTCCAAAGTGTCTAACATGTGAGGAAAGGCTTTTAAAGATGAGCAGAATCAGAATTTCACTTCAAGGTAAATCATTTTGAGGGGGTGTAACTTGTGTCCCCTTGTGGGGATATTTATGGGACCACAGACCAACAGAGAGGATGTTCAGGGGGAAGGGAAGACCATGAAGCAAATTTTCCTTGAAGGATCCTGTGTGAGTACCTGGAATCATAGAAGTTCCCAGATCCCTGGCTGAGAAATTCTGTGTATGATAACTGTAAAGGAAAAGGACTCTGCTTGTCCTTACAGATATAAGTACAGAATTAGTCCTGATGGAGAGCTTGTACAGACAAAAAAGAAGCCATTCACAATTGAAGTGTTTTCAGAACAATCCCTCCTGAGCCAGGGAGGCAGTAGGAGCTGCAGTGTCTCATCCTTGCGATGCTCCTGAGGACTTGTACCACGAACTCGTCTGCTAAAGATCAGATTCTATTTCCCGACAAAAGATGTCCCATCTGCCACATCAAATTTTCCTAGCGGCACTATCATGACTGTGAGCATTGCTCTACATGCCCAGAATCCTGTTGTGAACTTCTCTTGCTTGATCTCCGGGCACGAGAGGATTCATTGCCTCTTTGGTCTCTGTCACAGCCGTGCTGGGGCTCCCTGGGCGCCAGGACGGTGCGCGGCCCCGATCACGGCTGGGGACTGCGGGACTGTGCTGCCTTTGTTCCTGTCATGGCTGTGAAGCATGAAAGTGCTTCTGCTTCCTGAATACACATCTAAACCTGGGGGGGAAGGGGAAAATGCCCATCACTTACATAGTTTTGATTCCAGGCACTCAGTGTCTGACTTGAAGCTCACAGTTTCCCTTCTTGGGTCTTGCCTTAAAGCCTCTGATGTGAGGTTGAGTGGGATGAGGGTGTATTTTGACTTTTTGCTTATTTTTAATAATTGCTGTGTTCCTGCCCTGGAGAAACAAAGTTTTTCTGAAGGGTTCCTTACCCAATTGTGGTAGTGGGCAGCGTGGCCTGACCTCTTACGGTGAAAAATCCAAGAACTGTGTGGCCAGGGATGGGAGGTGACCCTGACCTGCATCCCCTCCTTCAACCCTCTCTGTGCACCCTATGGCCTGCTGGGTGCTGCCTTACAGGTCATGGACATCTGTAGGTTGAAAATAAATATACAGAAGGCCAGGGAGGGAATTCCTCAGCTGTGCTGGAGTCCCTCCTGATGCTCCCCACACTGTGGGAGCAGCCCAAAATCCCCAGGGACTCTTCCAGCTTGGGGCAGAAATCAGCAAATAGTTGGTGGGTCCATTTCTTTGCTGAACTGGGGGGATTGAGGACTGCTGCTGGGATGGTCCTTTGCTGCAGTTCAAGGCCTTTCCCCTTCTGGGAAAGGCTCACAGGGATGAGGGAGAACCTCATCTTCCAGGCACTATTTCATGTGCCAATGGGCTCAGGCAGGACCTGGGTGAGGAGCACCATGGCTGGGACTGGGTGGTGGGGCTGCCGTGCGTCAGGAAGAGACAGGAGGGAGCTGGTGGAAACAGCGTGGTGTCAGTGCTCCCACAGGAGCACCTCGGGGTTCCCAAGGAACCCCAATGGCCCTGGCCCCCAGGGTGCTGCTCCCCACAACACCCTGCCCTTGTGTGACCACAGCTCACCAAAGCACCTCTGCATCTACACTGAATCACCAGCACCTGAGAACATGTTATATCTTTGCTGAGACAAAAGGTAATTAGCAATGGGAGGCCAGTTTTAGTTATTGGAATTAAAACTCAAAGCCATCTGAAATGTCTAAATATTGACTCTGCTTTCTTCCAGTGACATTAGGAAGCCTTTTCTCCCACCTCCCAGCTCAGGACTGTGCTTTCAGACGTGGATACAGCACAGCTCTGGTAATTAAAAATGGCATTCCTGCTAGAGCTCTTGTAACTGAGAAGTACTTAAAAGGAGCTAAAAATCAGACTGAAACTGTTCCATTATTTTCCTTCTCATGTTAATGCTGAAAATCTGGCAAGCCATTAAAGGTAACAGGATGTTGCAGAAAAAGCAGTATCTATTGCTAGTTGAATGTATTGAAAAATAAAGTGTATATTAAATAGTTTTAGCTTTATCTTAGAAAAAAATACTTTTTCTTTTTTGGCAGTGTGAAAAAAATGTTCCTGGCTCAACTGCAGCTTTTCATCTTTTCCTGTTTTACTTAACCAGCACTGCAATAGCTGCTGGTAGCAGAACCACCCCGTACAGTGAAAGAGGAATATGCAAATCCCCCACTGATCAATACTTTTACTGGAACAAAAATCTTTAAAGCTTACAATCAATTTAAAATATAATCCAATCCTTTTAATTTGATAAAGAGCCCTTTTCCCCATCCTTCATGCAGGTACCGGTTCTTGTGTTCCAGTAAGGATTAATCAGCTCTAGGCAACTCCACGCTGGGTAACGCTTCCCAGAAAGGCCCCACCTGCTGTGAGTGAGGTGCTTTCCACACATTACCCCACAGTCTGCAGATTTTAAATGAAACCACTCATGACACTGAAGTAGGTGCATGGGTTCAAGGCTCTGCCTGTCTGTTCTCCTGTTTGGATGCTCCAAGACAGATTTCTGAGGACTTTCCCAGCCCTGGCACAATGGTATCACCTGGGCAGTGTTTGCCTGGCTCAGATACAAGAACATCTTCCTCAAGGCACAGCTACTCCTTCCCACAAGGTCTCTCACTGTGCCTCAGAAAAACATGAAAGCGAATTGACATTAAATGTCTTACAAATTGATGTTGACTTTTTGTTTTTCCTTTGTTTCCCTGTGAGGAATTACAGTTTGTTCACTTGTTTATTTTCATATTTTCCTGTAAACTGGAGCTGAGTTCCCGCAGGCTGTGGCTCTTCTGGTGACCCTTTGTGCCTGTGCAAGACTGGTTTTCCAAGGAAAGTACAAGAGGGCAATTAAATCTCAGCCTGAGTCAGGGTGTCTTAACATCTCACCTCCTGCTCTTGCTGACTGATGGTCACAGTGAGTAGGAAGGGAAATTTTCTGTAATTTTCTACTTTCCATTATTCTGAGACTCAAAAGCTGATGAGGCCAAATGGCTTCTCTCACAAAACACTAGATTAAGAGTCAAGAAAGTCAGAAATATTTACTTCAGATCAGTATAGAAAGAAATGTAAGAACGATCTTGGCAAAGTTGGGCTTGTGAACTGAATCCAGCAGAAACACATTTCTGCAAAACAGGCAACAAAAAACAAGTTAAAAACTCTGCTGCTCTGTTATAGCGCAGCATGTGCCCGGAGCAGCCTGGGAATCCAGTCTGAGGATAGGGGAGGGGGAAGCATTTTAATGCAAATCCCAGAAAATCCAAGGCCAAATTCAGGCTGTATTTCAATTTCCATCTTGCTTTCAGTTTGAATAAACCTAAATACTACAATTTCAGAAAGCTCTTTGTTCCTACAGACTCTTTCAATGTGTCCCACAGGAGCAGGAGAGTGGCCAGAGGCTTCCCTGGGGATCACGTCCTGCCCCCCTGCCTGCTGTGCCCACCATGGACATGAGGCCAGGGAACACTGGTCATGTTGGACACCGTGAGGAGGTGGGAGAGGGTGGGTTCGAGTGCTGAATGCCCACTGTGCCCTGCCAGCTTGGGTGGAGCAGGCATTTGGGCTGGAGGAGAGCCCTGAGGGGGGTCGGGCCCAGGTTTTTTCCATGGAGAAGCCTTGGATGCCACGTGAAATGCTGTTCCCACATGTGCTGAAGGCAGCAGGCAGCAGGGGCTGCTGGACCCCAAGGCCCAATGGGGCACACAAGGGCTTGTCCATAAAGCCCTAAAACACCCTAAAGCAGCATGTCCTTGTTTGGGTGACCTCAGTGTCTCTGAATCCACTGTAGGAAGTTGCTTCTCTGAGACCTGGGATGGGGTCTTGGTCTGGAGAGCTGCTCTGATCATCTCTCTCTTCCAGAGCCCCCACAGCCCCCTCCTCCTCCTCAGCTCCCTCCTGCTGCTTGCAGCAGCTTCACAACCAAGAGAATTACACAGCCCTGTGCAAATGCTCCCGAAAGCATAACACATAGGAAATTCATCTCATTAATCAACTGCATAAACATTGGTATACACAACCCCCTGGCTGCAGATCGCCTTCTGTGCCTTTGGAAGTGCAGAAAAATGTGTAATAAGTATCAAATCTGTTTCCAAACAAGTACTGGGAGAATGAAATTTCAGTGTGCTCTCATCAGGTTTATAGAAAAGTTGGTGTGTTATGAATGTTAAAAGCTATAAGAGCATTGATTTGCATCTCTCTGTACATTCTATGATCTGCATCCGTGTAGGCAATACACGGACTGGGGTCTTCTCTGGAGCACGTGCAAATAACGGATGCCTGATCCCTTAGCTTCCCTGAAGAGTTGTGCATGACAGTGGTTTGCTGCTTCCTCTTGAAACTCAATTAGATGTGGTGGGAATGAGGTTAACGGAGTGTATTTGTGTGTCTGCATCTGGGCATTCCTGAGCAATTGAATCCCAGCATTTCCTGGATGCTTTTTAAGTGAGAAAAACTCTTGCTGTGTAATGCATAAGAGGACAGATTTGAGCGTCCTTACCTGTCTGTAATTCTTTCCTCTCTCTAATAATGGCAACATATTTAAGAGCCCTGAAGACACTTAACTAAAATTGCATTTTTTGTTGATAGGCACTTAAACAGCTTTCTTTTTTTTTTTTTTTAACATGAAGCTATATGGAAGAATTATACTCAAGTTGCAATCAATAGTGCTGGGGAAAATATATATTGGCTTTTGAGTCCACAGTTCATTAGCTGGACTAAAGAAAGAGGTTGTATCCTTGGTGTAAAGAGCCTACACAGAGAAGATGCAGGATCCCACCTCCCTGATTCAGAAATTGCTTCAAGAATGTAGGTTTCCGCACATGCACATGCCGAGAACATTGATTCCCAGGACGCTTCCAGTGCTCAGATTTTTTCCAGATCAGTGTTTGCTGCCTCATACTTCAGCCATGGCTGCAGAGATGACATTCTGCAAACAGCAAGGTAAGTGCTGTCGGGAAGATGTAACATCATAGCGGGAAACCAGAGACAAATTTACTGGTCTATATGAATCATGGAATCCCAGACTGGTTTGGGTTGGGAGGGACCTTAAAGCTCATCTCGCTCCACCCCTGCCATGGGCAGGGACACCTTCCACTATCCCAGGTTGTTCCAAGCCCCTCCCAACCTGGCCTTGGACACTTCCAGGAATGGGGCAGCCTTGGCTTCTCTTGGCAACCTGTGCCAGGGCCTCACCACCCTCATAGCCAAGAACTTCTTCCTAATATCTTATTTAAATATACCCTCCTTCAGCTTAAGGCCATGAAGGTTTCATTCAACTCCTAATTATTAGTTCAAAGAGCTTGGTTCCTTCCCCAGTGCAGCAAACAGCCTGCTCTGGCTCTTTACAGCTCTGGCTTTGCAGTGTGACCCTTGTGGGTGAACCTTGTCCCTGCTTTGCTCCACAGGAGCCCCCACTGCCTGGGCTGGGAGCCCTTCTAGCACAAACACGTCTGTCGGAGAACTGAAATACATCTTCAGTTGGTGCTGGAGCGTGTGACTGGCAAATCTGCTTGCTGTTAATATTTTCACAGCAAGAGTTGACCTGTAGATCATAAGAAGAAGAAACAAAAGGGATGCAAATATGGCCTCACTTATTTACAAATGTGATTAATTATCTGCGAGCAAATTTTGTTGTCACAGATCTGATTTTTGCTTCTCCCCAGACATGCTGAGCCTTTTTGTGTTCGCACTGGCAAACACAGAAACCCTCCAGTCAGATGACATGTGTCACTTAAACCTACCCCAGATCTGGATTTGATATGTGTCAACACATTTAAAGTTGTTAAATGTAAAAGGAGTTTCTCCGCGGCGCCTCCGTTGCCAAGGGAATGCAGAGGGTGTCATTGACTTTTAAAGCCCAACCCAAACACCGCCGGGTTATCCATCTGATGGCACAAACACACCGGAATATTTATTTGATGTGTGTTCACAGGCTGATATTGATGTTTTAGCAAATATTCTGTGACTGGGAGGGGGGGTTAGAGAGCTGCAGAGGCAAAGCGCCTGCGCTGGCCCTTGGGACAGTACTTGTGTCCCTCGGGTACCTCCTGCCACCTTCGTCCTCAACACCCCTGAGTGACTTCTGACCCTCAACTGCAGCCAGGCCCTGGCATTCCTGAGCATTTTGGGCTGAGGTGAGCAAGTCCTTTCAAGCTCCATCCCCCATGAGTGCCTGTTGCAAGACATCTGTGCCTTGGGCTGGGTCCCACATGAGCTGGGAAGCTGGGAAGAGCCATTGAGCTCTACCTTCCCCCAGAGGGGCCAGGGCTGCTCCTGCCTCCAGGTGGGATAAGAACCACCATCAGCAGGGCCCAGGGGTGACCCTGACTGAGAGGGAGAAGGGGCATACAGAGAGGAGGGAGTGAATTTTGCGGGTGGTGCCCTTTCCCTTCACAAAGCCAATGAAACCTGGGGTTTTGACGTTATCTTTCAGTTTATAACACTGCATTTAGAGTAGGTTAGAGCAGAGTGTTTACAATCTGCCACTAATTTTGGAAGGGGGAGGGGCACTGCAAGGAAGGTAGGCCAGAAAACCTCATTCCAAGCAGACCTTACAGGACTTCCAGGCAGAGAGACTGAGAGATCCTGCCTGGAGACACCTACCAGGATCGAGGGCTGGAGGGTTAATCCTCTCCTTCCCTACTCTGTCTTCCCGTTTTCTGGTAAACACTGAGCTCTGAACAGCCCTGCAGGCTTCTAGCTGTAACTCAGCCACAGTTATGTTTTCAGTTGAGAGGAACAGAGTATCCTGCATATACCAAACCCCTAACCAAAAGCTGTCTGTGGGAAGGAAATGATGAGGTTAGATTAAATTAATAGTGAAATTAAAACCTTGCTCAAGTCAGAACCTTCTCTGCTGCTGACAACATTCCACAGAACCAGAGTCCAAACCAGAAGGAATAATGCACAAAAATGTGCCTTCATTGCTACTTCAGAGGCCAATAAGGAACTTTTCAGTCAAAACACCACTTCAACTGCCTGTTTGCCATCCAGGCTGGGAGAGCTAGGGGTGTTCAACTTGGAGAAGAGAAGACTCCAGGGAGACCTTAGAGTCCCTTCCAGTGCCTAAAGGGGCTCCAAGAGAGCTGGAGAGGGACTTCGGACAAAGGCCTGGAGTGCCAGGACAAGGGGGAATGGCTTCCTGCTGCTAGAAGGCAGGGTTAGATGGCATATTGGGAGGAAATTTTTCCCTGTGAGGGTGGTGAGGCCGTGGCACAGGTTGCCAAAAGAAGCGGGGGCTAAACACTCATCAATCAATCAATCAATCAATCAATCTATCTATCTATCTATCTATCTATCTATCTATCTATCTATCTATCTATCTATCTATCTATCTATCTACAGCTTCTTTAGCTGTGAGTAAAACTTACCTGTGATTATAACTGTTTTCAGATGTTCCTCATAAGATAAGAAATAGGTTAAAATGAAATCCAGGTGAGATAGTTGCTCTTCCCAGCAGAGCTGTTTACACCAGCTTTAGCCTCTCCTGAGCAGCTGCAGGGCTGTAGTAGCTTCATGTTGTAGGTCTTGAGGAGGATCTTCCATTTGAAGTTTCAGTATTAATATTAATGCATGGGGGGATGATAATTTTTCTTCAAGTTTTTTTTTTCTTATTTCTTCAAATATATTTGATTTGCTGTATTTTCAAGAATTAAATCTTTAAGCCTGAAAGTCTGTCAGGGTCGTTCCTCCTTCTCCTAATTTTCCCTGGGAAAAGGCAGAGCTGGAGACCCAGTGGGGTGGCAGGGATGGACCAGCAAAGACTTTTTCTTTGGGTGCAGAAGGAAATACTGATTCATGATTTACATGTGGGGGATTTCTGGCCTCCTGGCTCATATTTTACTATTGCTTGTGCTTGGATTTGCTTTTATTTCAATATATATTTCCAAAAGAGAACCATGAAAACTAAATGAAGAAAAGGAAGACATCAGGGCCATGTTGTGACTGAGATTTTACACACATAAAAGCCCTTAAGCACTGCTGTGTAAAACTCATTGGTTGCACTTCACGGGGGCTGTGACAAGATTTGCTCCGGCTTTTGATCACCACCAGCCTGTCCCCTCCCATTGTTCTGAGAGATTCAGGACTGAACTCAGTCACTTTCTCAAGGCCAAATTTAATCACAGTTCAGACATCTCTGTCATCAGCTGTCCCACAGACTGCCCTTCTCACAGGTTTTCTTCAAAAATCACATATTTCTTTCAGTGATAACAACTAATTTCTAGACATTTTATGGACCTTAATTTAAAGAATTTTGAATTTATAGCAAAAGATAAAGGATGTTTGAATGACACCATTGCTGAACATTCAGCCCACTGTGAGTGCAGTTTAGTTACAGGAGTATGTTTATGTGCAGCAGGCAAGTGCTGCTCTCTGGATCAGTTGATTCCTGGAAAATCAAGCCAAAATAACTATGGAAATTTCTGATTTTCCTGATTATCAGTATGTGATATAACCTCTAATGTTATATTTATGTATAGGGTATCAGTTGGTAGGTTGTGCACTGCTGGCCATGTAGATCCCATATGGTTTTCTCCCTATTCCCTCCTTCTCTGCAAGGGGAATGGTTGTGCTGCTGGGCTGAAGGGCCTGGAGTGCCAGGACAAGGAGGAATGGCTTCCCGCTGCCAGAAGGCAGGGTTAGATGGCATATTGGGAGGAAATTTTTCCCTGTGAAGGTGGTGGGGCCCTGCCGCAGGTTGCCCAGAGAAGCTGTGCTGCCCCACCCCTGGATGTGTTCAAGGCCAGATTGGGTGGGCTTGGAGCAATCTGGGATAGTGGAAGTTGTTCCTGCCCATGGCAGGGGGTGGAGTGAGACGAGCTTTGAAGTCCCAAGCCAGTCTGTGATTGTACACAACTGCCATGTCAGGTGACAAGTCAGTGCCATGACTTCTCTGTTCCCTCTTCCATTTGCCAGCCTAATCTGGCTCTGATCTGTTTTGCAATGACTGGTAGGTGAGGAGTAACTCAAACCACGTAAGCATCACGGTGGGACCTGGGGTGTAGGATTGCCCAGGGTCTTGCTCTGTGTTAGGCTGCCATCTCCACCTGAGAGTCTGACAGAGAGAGACTGATGAGAATCACACCTGGAAAGCTGCCAACTCATTACCTGGCCTCTAGTCTGACTGCCAGAAAAGGTGATGCTGAAGAAAAACTGCTGGAAAATAACAAAGAAGTTTTTAAGTTGAAGATGTCAAAGGAGACAGAAGAAATTCACAGGCAGCACCTGGGTGTTTTCCAGCTGGGATAACCTTGTGGCACTCAGCAAGCAGCCAGAGTGCAGCTTTTAATGAAAAATTCATATTGTTTTCCAGAGAAAATTGTTTTTCTTTCTTCTGAGTTTTTGTTTGCTTTCTGAGATATTATCTACAGATATACTTAATCACCTTTCCAGCAAAAGGCACTGCCAAGGCACCGAGTCGTAGTGCTGCTCCAGCCCCTCTCCTGCTGGGAAAGCGGAGATGCGGAGGGGTAAACACGGCGCATATGCTCAGTCATGGCTGAGACACAACACAGCTGAGCACGGAGAATTAAGGCTTCAAGACACATAAGAAGAGGAAGAGCCTCAGAACACAGACAACAATTCTGTGCTTTCGGAAATAGCAAGAATGCTTCGGCAATTACACTGCAAAAAACATGGCTTCTGTCTTACTGAAATGGGGAAAGTTTGGGAAAACAAGGAGAGAGTGGCAACAGAGGGCAAGACAGGAGGACACTTTACACCATGTGCTGATCACCCACAAGAAACCAGGAGAAAAGGCCTGGAAATGCTGTCCTTGTCCCCAACAGAGACATCAGTGAGGGTACAGAGAGCAAGATGGAAAGCAAGCAATGCTGATGGGCCCTTAGGGAATGGAGAAGAGTGTGGAAACTAAAGATACTGAAGATGCCAGTTGGCAAAATTAAGAACAAAGGAAGAAATTATCTGCATATATCAGTAACAATCAAAGTCCTGTCATCTCTGCTTAGGGATAGTGGCGCTCAGAAGCACTCACAGTGACATGATTGGGTGGCTCCTACGTAGGGGAATTAAATTAACTTAGTTGAATACTCCAAGCCATTAATAATAATTTTTAACAAACCCTGGAACTATGGGTCAATTCCTAAGGAGGAGAGATTACATTACTGTCTGTGCTTAAGAAATTCTTGTAACCAGTGGGCAGTTGTCAGGCCTAGAAACAATAATGGAAAAAATTGTGTGAGAAATCTTCAGTAACAAATTCTTTAGTTCCATAGTGCAATTAATGACAAGTAAAGTGGTTTTATGGTGCATAAGCCTTATAGATATTTGCCATGGGAGATGATAACTTTGCTGACTGAAGGTAACTCCCACAAAACAGATCTCCTAAAATAATTTGATTCACTGCCACAGGAACTTTGAAAAATTGCCTTATAACCAGTAATGCCTCAGAAATTAAATGGATTAAAACAAGTTAAATGATCAAAAAATGTAATCAAACCTAGGGAGCCATCACTCTCAGGCGTGTTCCGAGCAAGTTGCCATAGGGATCTCTCCATAACACAATCCTGCCTTGCAGAGGACATACATCAGCGAGTGCTAATAGTTGGGGTGGCCACGGCTCAGCCACAGGGATTAGCCGTGGAGGGAATCATGTGGAGCTCAACCCATGGTGTAAGTGTAGGAATGATGAGGAATGTTCCAGTAGTAAGGAAGCAATGTCCAGGAATGCAGCAGGATTGAGAATTTACAAGAAGGGCATAACGAAGACCCAGAAACCTAAAACCTGTGGGTCTGACCCCAGCACCTGGGAATACAATGGAAAAAGTGCTACTCCAGAAGAGCACTGGGTGTTGCTGAATGATGTTTAAGGGGCTATGCAGTCATCAGGCACAGCGAAGTTCTCCAGGGAGGGAGGGGCAGCAGGGCAGCAAGGGTGCTAAAAGGCAAGAGCAATAAATTCATAGTGGGAAGAAGAATATTCTGATTACTCAAAGCAATTAGTGGCCAGAAGAGCTAACCCTGGGACCTGGGAACAGCACTTCTCCAAATAATATCCAGGGAATTGTCTGGAAGCAGCGCTGAAGCTGTAACAGGTAGTCATGTGTTGTGAAGAAATTAGTAGAGGAAGTGCAGATCACATTTGGATTATCCTAATGGTCCCTTCTGGGTATGAATTTAATGAAAGAATATGTGGGGTTTATTCCTTTATTAAAAATAACAGATTCATCCAATTTGATTAATATTCACCATCTTTTGCACTTGACACAAGGCAGCTCTGTGCCAAGGGACATGAGCAGAGCCTCACTGACTTCAGCCCCAGGCAGAGGGCCCCATCCTGCTCATCCTGTGGCTGCGGTTGAGTGAAGAGCTGCATCTCTTCTCCCTCACGTCTGAGGTTCCAGAAGGAAAGAAAATTCCCTGTATGAGGAGGGTGAAGATGGTGGAGGTGGAGGCAGCCTCTGTGGTGTCAGATGAGATGCTGTGCTGCTCTCCAGCTGCATCAAGCCCATTGTGGGGGTGATGGAATGGAGTCCATCTTGTACCCCATGTGCTGTACATTCCTACTCCACTTAGCACCCTGAGCCCTGGCCAAAAACAGGCACTGCCACAATGGATGTTATTTACATTAAACTGGGAGTTGGTTGGGGCTTGAAGCAACCTGGAGTAGTGGAAGGTATCCCTGCCCATGGCAGGGACATTGGAATAATAGAGCTTTAAGGTCCCTTCCATGCCAAACCAGTCTGGAGTTCTGTGATGATTCTCTGATCTGTCTCTGCAGAGGAGTTTCCTTTGCTGTCACTAAATTATCCTTTTATATTTTGACTGTCATATTGAGTTTATTTTCACAAGTTTCTTCCAGTTGCAATAAATATTATCTTTGATGATTAAAATGCTCAACCCCAACCCTGTGGATTAATGATTATTACCAAAGGAAATTATAAACATCAGCCTGAAGGTTAGATTTCATTTCGTGGTTACATAGCCAATGGTTAGATGATGTCATCTGGGAGAACATATTGAAATGAACAATGTGCTTTTTGCAAGGTTGGTGAGAGAAAACCAAAAGCAGAGAGCACTGGCCATGTATTGCAGAGGTGTTGGTAAAGGCAGGCTGGCAGGGCAGGTGATGGCATGGCAGCTTGGGGACATGCTGGCCACCAAGGCCAGAGCCAACACTGGAGGTGCCCTATGGGGATGGGTCTGGGTACCACAACATGGCTGAGGGCAGAGGGACCCTGGTGTGTGCCCACCATGCCTCTGCAAGCCTGGGTCGATCTTCACCACCCCACGAACCCCACCTTGGGAACTTCAGCTCCAGAGCTGACCCACGTCTGCCTGCATGGTGGAAGTCCCTGCT
Organism: Empidonax traillii; assembly: GCF_003031625.1. NCBI lineage: Eukaryota > Metazoa > Chordata > Aves > Passeriformes > Tyrannidae > Empidonax > Empidonax traillii. Next base: position 47,877 of record NW_020955502.1, read on the forward strand.
GAGGAGCTGAGCAGTGATAGATTACCCTGACCTCGTCACACTCCCATGTCACTGCATGATGAATGGCCTCTGTCTGCTAATTAGGCAACAGGGACAATGCAGGGTATTCATTTCCTTGTGAGCACCAAATTAGGAGTGCTGTCAAGCACAGGGAGCTCTGACAATTTAGAGTTATTTACCCAACAATAACGGTAATGGAGGCATCACTGATACATTGCACGAATCTTTCAAGAAGTCATCTACATCTGGTCTGCTGAGTGCAGTTTGTTATCGGTCACTCAGTGTTCTCTGACAGTGTTGGGCAGCAGGACTGAGGGACAGGAACAGTGCCCTTCCTTCCTGCTCCCAGCATCTCCCCTCTCCCACAAAGACCAGATGTGATGTCCCTCCACACCATCTTTGGCACGTTCATCAGTGATGTGCCCATTTCTCACTCCCCCCCAGCTCTCTTATGGGACCAATAATTTTGCTGTCTGATTATTTTTTTTCTTTTCCTTTTTTTTTTTTATTTTTTTTTTAATTTTTTTTTATAAAATAAAATATCCTACTCTAAAGGGAAAGGGAAACCAGAAGGGAAACTTCTTAACTTCTTTTTCCTTTTCTTTTTTCTGTGCTCACTCACACTTTTCATCTGTAATTATTTTCTAACCCTGGAATAAATTGACACTGTCTTCATGTGAAACAGCCTCCTCAGCCACAAAGAAAGCAATAATGGCTGAGGATCAAAAGAGCAAAAGGTTCAGCCTGGGACGCACTGTCAATGAGAAGGTCCAGTTCTCTCTGACCACACAGCAATTTACAGACTTCTGGTCTCAACAAACCTGCCTAACAGGGGCACAGAGGAGATTACTGCCAAAGTAAACAAATTCTCTCTGAAAAAAACAAGCAGAAGAGAAACTTTTAATAAAAGCTACCAATGAACACTTTTATGTTGAAGGCTGGAGGGGGATTGCTCAGACTGCATCTGCCCTGGCTGATTTGATGTCCCCAGGGCAGGCAGCCTGATCCCAGTGGTACTGCTCTGCTAGTTCCGGTGAAGTGGGCTGACCACAGCCATGGAAAAACTGAAAGATGGAGGTTACTCATTAATATTCTCCTGCTGAAGGCAGCTCCTTGGCTAACAACGCCTGTTATTCAGTGGCTGACCCAGCTACTCCAGGGTGAAAGAGCCTCGAGAAGGTTTTTTGTGGGTTACACGCAGCCTTTTGGAAATGACCTTCAGAGGTTTTTCACTGACACTCACACACACTCAAATAAAGTGTATTTTGTTTGTTTAAAGTTTCAGTCATTTGAATTTTGAAAATATTATTCCAAAAATTTTTCCAAGCCAGATTTCTTTTGACAATTATATCAAGAGGATTCTGCTGGTGCCAAGTTTTGGGTTTTTGTAGCTAATTCTCAATTGTGCTTCGCAGGCATTGGTTTGCTGACAACCATCTGTTTCAACCCAACGTTCTTGCTTAAAGTCAGCCCAAGAGAAATTAAAATATCAAAAGGAAATATTTCAGAGGGAGTGGGAAGGAAGCAAAAAACCAAGGATGCTGGAGCTGTAAACAGCTTCTGAATTTCAGTTAAACTTAAGTCAGTTTTTGCAGCTGATTTGCTGGGGGATGAGCTGGAGACAGCTCAGCCTGGAGCATCTCCCACTCCACCAGCCTTGCAGCTGGAGCAGCTCCCAGTGGGCACAGACATTTAGTAGGAGTTGTGCAAACCCTGCCTGGATTTCCCACAAGTCTTCCCAAGGGCCTGGTGAGGTTCATTTTGTCTCAAATGGTTTTTTCAGGTGTCCAGGTGTCACATCCTGCCCCAGAACCCCGGTGCAAAGTGCTGCTGCAGAGAGTGAAGGTGAGACCTGCAGGCAGAGGAGCCTCGTGGTGGGAGGAGACCCCAGCACACCTTTTCAGCTGTGCAAGCTCTGGCCTCCTCCTGGCTGTGATCAACTTACCCCATGACTAAATTAACCATTTAAAATTAAAGTGGTGCTAAAAAGCAGATGGGAAATATTAATTAAATGTTACAGTTGGCTTACTGTAGCCTTTTGCTATGGAATTCTGAGCTGAATACATAAATTAGATAAAGGGAAAGGCATTTTTACAGACTTCACCATACCTCTAGTCTGAGGTGCTGGAGAGCTTGCTTGTGCTGGCAGTGGGATGGACGGGTCCACCTGGTGTGGGCACAGCATTGTGCAGGTGAGGGGCACAGCACTATGCAGCTGAGTGCCATTGCTCCTGCCCATGCCAGATGAGCTGGGCACTGCTCCTGCCCCAGCCCAGGTGAGCTGGGCATGCAGCCGGCTGCCACTGCTCCTGCCACAGCCCAGGTGAGCTCCACACACTCCTGCTATGCCTTTTGGCCCCATCATCAGGGATGAGCAGGAACTAGGCCACAAGGACCTGTCCCAGCCTCTTCACTGCAGCTTTGGTTAGTGCTTTGCCTTCAAAACTGATAAGTCACGTGGCTCAGACCTTTTGCAAAGGAAAAAAGTTAGAAGTAAGAGAAATGAAATTCATTCACCAAGCATGATTTTATCACAGCTGCTGTCTCTCTCTTTGAAATAATTTTGTGAAAGTCAGAATTCCTGTCATTTGTAACAAAACATTATGTCCCCTGTTAAAACAAGGTGCGGTATGCCCCGTCTTTGTGGAACAACAAATCAGAATGAAAGGTTTATTTATATATATCTATATATGTAACCACTGATTGTTGCTGCTGCTGGAACATATTTGTGTGAGCAGATGTGACTCCTGCACCATGAGGAGAAAGAAGTAGTTTGAGTGCTGGGTTGGAGCAGGGCGGGCTGTGGGTCCTGGTGGGAGCTGCCCCACGGCTGGGGTGGGATGTGTGGTGGGGCACCATGCCCATCGCTGGGCAGACCCCTGCCCACCTGCCCTGCTGCCCATGTCCTCCCCAGGGCTTTCACCAGGAAACATGGCACTTCTGTCACCTTTCAAGATAAACCTTTTCAGCTTTATTAACACACACTGTGAAAAAAAATCTGTGAGAATACGGATTCAAATGAATAAAGGAATGATGGAAATATCAGCTATATTTTCACTTCCCACAAATACACTGCTGTGGGCACTAAGACTTGCTAGTATCCACTCAAGCCAGGTTATAGTCTGACTCAGATAGCCCTGAAAATTTATTACATTTCCTTTTCCTGTGACCTCCCAGTGGTCCATTGCTGCCAAGTACTGTGTAACAGCAACAGGGCCTTTCCCATGGAGGCTTTGATTCGCCATCTTCTTCAGGGCTCAGAAATGCCACTGTTAACACACCAGCATTAATACCCTGATCTGGTTTTATCTGAGTTTATTTTAGCAGCAGCAGTCCTGAGGCAGGGTCCCCCCAGCTCCCCCTGGCCAGGAGAGCCCTCAACCTCCACTAGCACTGCCAGACACAACTCAATGTGGGGAACCAGCATGAGGAGAATGGGCCCCACAAACAGCCCATCCAGTGCCCCCCTCCACTGCCAGGGGTGCTCAAGGCTCTCAGTGCACAACCAGTGTGTGTGCGAACAAACCATCACACAAACACAGACCAATCGGGTCTTAAAATAAAATTCCCAAGGTACCATCCCCCTTGCACTCAACATTGTAATTTAATGTTCTTTATAACCCTAATATAATTTTACTGCCATGGATTGGATTTTTCTTTTTTTTTTTTTTTTTTTTTCAGTGCAGACAAACTATCAATACATAACAATAATAAAACCAAACAGCAAACACTTCATCATCAATAAAGTGCAACAAAGACTCCTGTGCTCTGTGTAAGACAAATAGAATGATGGTTTGGAATTCAGAGTCACAAAAATGAGACTGTGAGAGAAAAGCTGTTTTGAGACACATCAGAAGAGGATGAAGGAGAGAGACCCCCACAAATGGAGGGCGACCTCCTGACATATAAAGCTGGAGCCTTTGTCAGCAGCTCCATGACAAAGCCGAACCTCATTGTCAACACTTTGCAGCTGCACTTAGAAAAACAAAAGCAAGGCAAGATGAACAAGGATGCCTCTAATCAGTGCGAAAGTGTGAACTTTAATTGAATTATAGTAAACTTCAACTCAAACGGAGAAGACCTAATCCTGTAATGCTTTAATTTTCTTTCTAATATTTTTCTAATACTCCAAAACACTGAGTTGCTTACACTGTTTAATCAATTTCATGATGAATTTGCAGAACTTTGATAGCGTTTTGTTATTTTTAAACAAATAAGCAGATTGCAATTCCAGAAGATCAGTATAAGGGCAGGGGCTGGTCCATGCAGCCCCACTCTGCCTGGGAGGGCTATTTGTGGTCATGACAGGGAACATCCAATGCGGTGATGAGATGTTAAACCCTCACACACACCCCTGACCAGCACAGCCACAGGGCAGCCTGGGCAAACCAGAGCATACTAAAATGTCTTCAGTGGTCCCGATCCCACACTCCTGCCCTCAGGAATGCCCAGCTGGGGTCTGGGCATGTCTTACTGGAGTCTAAGCAGGTACTAATGGGGTCTGTGCTTGAGTTACTGGGGTCTGATTACATGCTACTGGGAGCTGAGCAGGTGTTACTGGAGGCCAGCAGGTGCTACTGGGGTCCTAGTACACATTACTGGGAGCTCAGCTGGTATTACTGGGGGCCTGCAGGCAGTGCTAGGGGCCAGCAGACATTACTGGGGTCCGGGCAAGCACTGCTGTAAGTTGCTACCGCATTTCCGTCCTTTGTAGATGGATGAACTGCTGTTCCTTTTCAGTCAGTTCACAAGTGGCCTCTGAGCCCACAAAGTCATTCTAAACCAAACCACTCCATGCTCCAGCAGTTGTTTCTCCTTTTTCAGATCTTGGATGGATGTTGTGCTGAATCCTTTTCCAGCACCCTCTGCAGCAGTATCCCAGCCACAGCCACACTGTAAAGCACACACACTCCCCCAGTTGCTCTCCCATACAGTGGTTTGGGGATATTCTATTACCCCATTCCCAGCACCCTCAGCTGTTTCCTCCCTCAGTAGGTCCCTCCCTGTTCGTCATTCCCCCCTTCCAGTAGAATGCACTGGGTGCTCCCTATTCCTTATCCCCTGCGATCCTGGGATGGGAACAAACATCGTCACTGCTTTCTTTGCCTCAGTGAGGCTCCCATGGGCACAGGAGAAACAAGGGGAAGAGCTGCAGGTCCACGTTTTCCTCCCCCAGCTGCTCATTCATGTGTTATCTTAGTGAGGTTGGACCTGCTGAGAGTCCTTCCCTAGACTTTCTTTCCAAACCAAGTGTATGAGCACTGCCCTCACACAGCACCCAGAGAAGGCAGCAGAGCAGATGAGCTCTGACCAGTGTAATTGTGACAATCCATAATCAAGCTGATGGCTGAGTATTTTGAGAAGATTTTTCCAATGCATCTGTGCATGGGATAAATACCAGGGAATGCATCCTTCCTTCCCAGTAGCCTCCACCAGAGTAAGTTGCTAAATTTAGGGACTAAATTATTCATTATGTGATTTTCTCTTGATCTTAATCCTTGACTCTCCTATGCCAGGCAGCAGAACATGCACTGGAAAGCATTTTTCAAGGCTGCTTCTACTGCACACAAAAACTTAACTGCCCAGGGTGAGAGGTTCCTGCTTGGCTGAGGGAGCTGGGGGGGGTGGGGGGGAGGTCAGCCTGGAGAAAAGGAGGCCTAGGGGGGACCTTCTGGCTCTCTGCAACTCCCTGACAGGAGGGTAGAGCCAGGTGGGGGTCAGGCTCTGCTCCCAGGGAGTAAGGAACAGGACAAGAGGAAATGGTCTCAAGCTGCACCAGGGGAGGTTTAGCTTAGGTAGGGCTCTATCTGTAGCTGAGGATCTGTGCCAGCTATTGCTTAGTGTCCATCATGTGGTGTCCCCTCAAACAGCCTCCCCCTGGCATACCTCACAGCTGGAGCACTGGGACTGCATTTGAGTACTGCAGGTTGATTTATGGACAGTATTTCCCCATTCCCAACATTAGGAGTCACAGGCTGGCAACCAGCAGGGACAAGAATGTTCCAAAACGCACTCGAGCATGTCTTGTTAGGAATGAGCTTGTGCTGGGAGAGCCCATAACACATCTGCTCAGGCATCGTCATGGGCTCTGCTTTCTGACAGGTGGAAGTTTATCTCTGAGAAGTTGGCTACCTGCAGAGGGGGAAGGTTCATTTTATGCAACACAGTGAGAAATCAGAGCATGCATCCAGAACTGATGCTTTTACAGAGCCGACACCTTTCATCTCGAGGCAGCTCATTGCCTGTTCCACTGCAGCCCAAAGATCTGGCATTTCCTGTGACATCCTGCCTGTAACACAACCAGGTTTTTTGGGTTCTGTTTGTTTGTTTGCTTAATTTCATGCTAAAAGCCTTGAAAGAACTCTGAGGAATGTCTATGCACTCCTGTTATGCCACTATCTAATTATTTGGGATGTGGCACAACTTCTCGGGTAATATGGAAATCATGTCATGTTTGGTAAATTGAGGGTTTAGTTGTGTGAGTCAACAGATTTAATTTCTTGGATAATAAACTGCTCTTGCAATTTCTGACTCATCCCTTTCTTGCTTTAGAAGATGTGTGAGGACAACAGGGAACCCATGTTAGTGGGGATCCTGCACTGGGTATGGAGGAACATCCGCTGTACCATCTGTGTGCCCCAAAGCAGCTGGTGTCACTCATCCTCGGGGATGAGAGGTATTCACAGATGTGGGTCACCCACCTGCTTAGGGCGGGTCTTCACAAAGTCTGAGCAGCTGAAACCTGGGGTCCGACTTGTGCACCCCTCACCTGGGGTCTGTTTAATTCTATCAGTGACTCCAGGTTTTTGCTCCTTGTTTAACCTCTCCTGGTCTTTCAGGCCTCCAGTGACCCTCTTTCAGTTTGCTGCAGCAGGCAAACATTTCCAGTGGCCCAGGAAACACATCCATCTGTGGATTAGTGTACAGTACCCCTTGGAGGACAGTGCTGGACTGTCCTGCCCAGGCTACACATGGGACGGTGACATGTGGAGCTTTCCAAGCAGAAATGAGAAAGCCATGACAGACAATCAACATTTTGAACACATTGCTCTAATATCCTGAGTTTTTATTTTCCTGTTTTAAGTTTGGGTTGTTTCTGCTCCATTTTCTACCTGCTTGAAAATAAAAAAAAAAAAGGTGTTTTTCATTCAAGGCAGCTGTGCCACCCTTCTGCCAGGTCAAGGCTGCCTTGGATGCAGACACCAGAGATGGAGGCTCACTTCTTACTTCCTGAGGATGACACAAAGTCTCCATTTGAAATCCAAGTTCCCAGCTCATTTTCACAGGTTTTGCTTTTCCCTGCCTTTCTTTCTGCTTCTCTCTCTGCTCTGCAAATGTGTGCACACACCGTGCAGGTACTAATGTGGTTTCATCATTGGCTTCAAACTGCACTGTGCTGCTTTTTTCAGCCTACCTGTGTTCTCCATCTAAGGCATGAGATGGTTTTTGATACAAGAGGAAGAAAAAACACCTCCATGAGCATGCAAAGAGAATTTGAACAGAAAGCTGATTCTGAGGCACATCAATCTCCCACCTGCCCCTGACAAAGACCCAACCTCATGCAGGGTCTGACCTGGAATCAGGAACTTTCCATCTCAAGGTTCTTTAAATTGATAAGACTGTAAAAGCATTAGGAGTACATTCATCATCTCATATTTTCTCTCCTACCTTCACAGACATCCCAGACTCCCAGTGACCTGGAGTTATTGATGATTGGTGTGACCGCCAACTGAGTATGTGTGTGTAACATATAGTATCTGCACTGGGACTGGAACTCATTCTAATTATCCATCTTTGCTCTGTTTACAGAACTGACACTTTTTAATATTGCCACTTCTTATTCATCTTTGCTAAATTTACAGTAGTGACAGATTTTAATATTGTAACTTCTTTTCCTGCAACAGGTCTCTGTCTGGCTGAGATGAAACTCCTTAGGAGTGGTGAGAAAAACTCAGCTCAGTCCACCGACAGAGAGATCTCCATGCAAGAAGCTTCCCAGGGCAGATAATGAAGAAATATGGGCCTGTTTGGGTATGCAGCTGCACCAGCGCAGATGACTCACCCTTAGATCAAGAGTCATTTGAAGTAAGGAGCTGCCTTTAAATGAAGCAAAATATCAATGTAAATTAAAACAGGAAAAGCAGCGTGACATGTTGGTCCCAGACCTACTATTGACTCCACTAAGAATAAGATCAGACTCATTATGTACCCAATTAACCAGCCCCAGCATCGGGAACTGGTGCAAGGCAGGGGGTGGTGGCAGGAGAGCAGGCATTGGGTGACCGCTCCCACTGTGGCTCACCAAGGCTCTCCCATGGCCTTGGGGGAAAGGCTTTCCCCAAACTTACTTTCACCTGTCATCTGAGAGCAAGATTAACCTTCATCCGAATTTTAAATGTGCAGAGGATTAATTTAACCATAATTTAGTCTAACACAATGTATGGAGAGGCTGATGGGCAACGACGTCCAGAGCACAAGAGGTGAGAAGGAGGAAGGGTGATGGCTGCACAGACCAACCATCTGTTCAAATTCCTTTTTGAATCCTGAATGCTGAAATATCCTCCTCTCAGACATGCACCTCACACACTCCTCTGCCCATGTCCTTCTGCCTCAACTGAGACTTTGCTTGTCAAGTTTAACCAAGAAATTATAATTATGGAATTATTCTGTAGAGCTTGTTTCCAGCACAGCATCCAAAGCTGGAAGGGCTGAGGTAAATTCTTTGTCCCTTGTGGATTTGTCATTTTGGTTTTAAATCAGCAGGACAGAAACATAGTTGTAGGATTAATTTTAAGACAAGACTTGCACTGAGGTCTCTTGCAAACCAGCACCAGAATGGGGAGGAGGTTCTCGCCAGCAGAATGATCCCAAACAAGGGCTTTGGTGCCACAGGTTATTGCCAGCACCAAAGAGGGACAAGTCTCTTACCATTATCCCCATTTTTCTATTCCTAATGGGCTCTGAAAACTTGGGAAGTGATAAGAGTTACATAACAATAGAGACAGTTTGTAGATAAATAGGTCTGAAACTCCTAAGGGGAAAAAGAGGAAACATGCTCTGTGCTGGCCTGATCTCCAAATTCCTGAAGCAGTTCTGAATTCTCCTATCTTCTATTAGCTTTGAATTGAAAAGGAACACTCCAGAACAAACCTCAATATTTGGGAATTATATTTATTCAAAAAAGTCCAAGCGATAAATATCTTGTCAATTAATCTCAGATGTATGAGAGCGCACAAGGAAGTGACTGATGGTTGAGTATCAAACACACTGGTGTTATCAGCCTCTGTCTCATGCAGTGATAAATGAAGGGACTCGAATCGGTGAGATATCATCACATTTTTATTTATTGTTTGGTCCCGTGTCCTGTCCTGGTAATGGAGTTTTAAACAGATTGCAGCTTGTTCATCAGCATGGCCAATGCGGAACAGGCCCAGTGCCCACCGAGGCTGGAGGGAGGAGGGAGCCTGGATGGCAGTGGAGGAGGGTATGGACAGGACTGACCCCAGCATTCCTGCCCTTGAGGGACTGACAGCAGAGGGTGAACAGATATACAGGTCAGCCCCCTCCACTCACCTTCCAACCTACTGTTTTCTGACTCCAGATTTGCATTTTGCCATGGCATGAAACAAACCCTCTTCTACTTTCACCAGATGTTTTTGGTTTATTCCTGCCAGCACATTTCTGAGAGCCTGGATGGTCAGAAACTCGGGAAGTACCATAGAGTCTCAATTAAAAGGATTCAAGAAAATGCTGGGCATACTGGAAACTTTCTTTAAGGGTAAAACTGCTAAAGGTTAACAAGAGGGAAGAAAATTGCCAGGACTTGATCCTTTATCATGGTCCTGGGGGAGAGGTCCAACTCCAGTGTCAGACTTAGCAGGGAATTATATTGGAAATTTCATTCTCCGGTGAAAAAAGGTTGTAGCAACAAGTATATCAGCACTGAAAAACAGCTAAACTCCACAACAGGAGAGTGGAGCCAGGTAGGGGTCGGGCTCTGTTCTCAGGAACAAGAACAGGACAAGAGGAGACAACCTTGTGCTGTGCCCAGGGAGGTTTAGGTTGGATATAGAAAGGGCACAGGCTGCCCAAGATGGTGGAGTCCCCATCCCTGGGGAGAATGTGGTTGTGGCACTTGGAGGCATGGGTCAGTGTGGCCTTGGCAGTGCTGGGGAAAGGTTGGACTCAATGGTCTGAGTGGGCTCTTCCAACCTGAATGATCCCACCCATCCCCAGCTCTCCTTTCCACTCTTCTCATGGGCATGTCCGTATCTCCATGTGCGCACCATGTCCACACAAAATGAACACAGCAGCCGGGGCCTGGAAGGGAATAAGTACTTGGAGAGCCAGTGATTAGGTTATTTACAGTGTCCTGTATTTTAATGTCAAAAAGACATCCCCAGCACGGCAGTGGGGAACAGTAATTTCTGAGGGATTTGGGACACTAACAGAGACATAATGCTGATAGAGATGAATGACCCAGACTGATGAAATGTTTTTTAAAAGCCCTTCTCAAGAACCACAGTTGGGAAACTGGAAATAAATTGGGTGCTCTGGCAGAAGTGATTTCTATGCAAAATATAGCAAACAAATAGAAGAGGTTACCAGAAAAAAAAAAAAAAAAAAAGTGAGTTAAATAATTTTTTTGTTCAGAATGCCACAGAGGTATTCTCAAATATCCAGTCTAAGACACAAATGCTAAAAATATCCAGAAATATCAAATGAAATAAAATGGAAGGTTGAAAAAAAAAAGTTTTTATGAATTCTGTTGTGCTAATATAAGTACCACCAGGTAAATGCATTCAGCTCAGGCACTTGAGAGCTTCAAGGACAAGTTCAGGTTGAGTTTATGGAGGTTTTGTTTTGAATTTAATGTCGCTAATTATTTTAATAATTAAAAATGTTCTGCTAAAGCAGGTTGTAATTAGCTAATTATTTGCTCTGTTTATGTTTCCTGCTTACTTATGCATTTTTATTATTCTCCTAAACTTGAAGAGAAACTCTTCAGAAGTGTTGGTGTCTCCATCTTGAGGTGTCTGGTGGGGAGGGCTTGGCACACCCACGCTTTCTCTTTTGAGGACCAAGTCCTGTCCTGCCACTGAAGACACTGCGTGGCCCCAGCCACGGCCACAGCTCTTGCTCCCAATACAGCAGGTCTGCTTGTGGCTCCTGACCCCAGTGAGTCTTTGGCTGGAGCCACAGGAGGGCCCAGTCCCGCTTCCAGTCAGCTGTTACCCTGACAGCTCTACATAGTTATGTGGATCGTCCTTTATCTGGGATAAAAATAAACACACTGAACACTGGCACAGGTTGCGCTGAGAAGCTTTGGTTGTCCCATCCCTGGAAGTGTTCAAGGCCGGGTTGGACAGGACATGGAGCAATGCTTTAAGGTCCTTTCCATCCTAAACCGTTCTGTGATTCTATGATTTTCTTCCAGTGGGCACCTTCCCTGACCAGGGCAGGAGACGTTTCCTTATAAAATGTGCTGGTCCCTTCCAGCTCTGCAGAAAAGTCTCCCTGAAGTTATCTATCCCACACAGCTTCTAATGGATTTTTTTCTCCCTCTGTGCCAGAAAACTGGACAGTGCCTCGATAAAGGAGATAACAGAGAAAAAGCAACTCTCTGGCTTTCCTCCTTATCTCCATCCCTGCTGATGCTGCTCCCACAGCAAATCGCAGCCATTCCTGACATGGGAGCAGGGGTGTTGGGAGGAGGGACACTCCCAGCCACACTGCCCGTGGGACCACAGGCTGGGACGCGGCACGGCCACTGTGACCTGCTCCTCAGGCAAGGAGAGAGATGGTACTCCAGCTCAGCCCACTCTGTCCTTTTGTCCTGGTTGAAGGGCTGCAGAAAGGTTGGGGCACAGGGAAATCACAGCTCCCTGTCCATGCTAAACCCTCAAGGAAGGATTGGATGAAGCTGTGGGTCCCTTCTCAGGGCACTGCAGAGCTCCCACATTCCCTCTCCTAGTCAGAGACCAGAGAAGGAAGACTAGAAAAAAAGATCATGTGAATGAATTCTGGAGAAAACAACACGAAATAATTAGGAGAAATGTCTCCATATACAGGAAGCCTTAGGACATTTATTGCTAATATATAACAAAGACAGTCAAACATAGATAAATGACAGCTTTGATGAGCCTTTATTGCACAATTCTTTGCGCCTCATTAAATAAGAAGAATAAAAGAGGAGTAGAGGACTCCAAAGGCAAATCTGCAGACACTGCTAATGAATGACAAGGAATCTGAAGGCAAAGGACAGGTTTGGACACATCTGAGTCACCACTGTCATAACAAGCATTTGTGTCTTGTGGGAGGTGAGCATAAATGTGAAGGAGGAAGGAGTACAGGCAGGAGGGGAGCTTCTTGGTCATTGCTTGGGGGAAGGGAGCCCAGTTACTCATTATGGAGCAAAGTCAGACATAGGCAACTTCCAGCACCAGAAGAGAAAAATACCCATCTTATTTTTATAATTCTCCTAAGTCGTGATTGCCTTGTGCTCATCAGTGCTCAGCCCAACGCTGGGTCTCATCTGCACTGTAATGAGAGAGAGACTGTAAAGAGAAGGACGAGTCAGGAGCAGGCAGATAAAAGGGAAAGGCTGCCTTTCACTGCCACTGTGTCCCTTCAGAGTCAGTTCTGTGTTCCTCACGGTGCCCATGTCATGTTGATCAGCACGTTCACTGCAAGGCTGGGAGCAGCTCACTGCATGTGCCATGTCTGAGTTGCACATCAGGGACCCCGCAGGTGACAGAGCCGCCTGTGACACTGCGCTGTGGCACCGGCGCAGGTTGCAGCCATCAAGCGCCTCCCACTCTGATCCCCCACTGGATGGGCAGCCAGGTAATAGAGATGTTTTCCACCTTCACTTGCACAGCAGTGAATGAAATGCTCCAATTTCCTGGCAGTTGCCAGGACTGCTCCTGCCAGGGGATGCTCAGCACAAACCCTCTGCACTAGGGCTCACTAGAGGTGGTGCCATGGTGGGGAACCCCAGGGGCCAGGGGGCTGGTGCAGGGGCAGGATCGGAGGTGCCAGGTCAGCCCAGGTGCAGAGATGGAACCAGCAGCACATGAGATTCCTGGGACACCTTGCAGGAGGTTTGGCTCACAGCACCTCCCTGGCAATGTGACTGGGGAGACCTTTCACTGCCTCTCTGATTTCACAGAATTACAGAATGGTTTGAGTTGTAAAGGACCTTAAAGCTCACCTTGTTCCACTCCCCTGCCATTGGCAGGGACACCTTCCACGACATCAGGTTACTCCAAGCCCTGTCCAACCTGGTCTTGAACTCTTCCAGGGGTGGGGCATCCCTTTGCAGCCCTTCCCATGGGAACAGTCCCCATTATCACCACCACAGGATATTTTACCTTCTCCAGTGCAGTCTCTCCAGCTGCACCTCAAGGGCTTTATTTTTAATGCAGGATTTTTATTTTTTTCTGCATGTAGAGTTCATCTGTTTATTTGCTTGAGGAGATTAGAAAAATCCCAAGGGAGTGTGTGTTCCTACTCATACCCATTTCCTATCTTGAATTACATTACCAACACTTTCTGTAGCCTTCCTGGGGTTTGAAATTAAACCAGGACATGAATATTGATACCTGTACCCTTCTCCTTAGTGCACAGACAGGACATACTCTCACTGAGGGGATGAGGAGGAGGAGGAAGGCAGCCCAGCTGAGCCAATCATGGCCAGCTGCATCTTCCCTGCTGTGTCCATGCACGGGCTGTGCCACAGCCCAGCAAGGGTTGTTGGTTGTCTGTGCTGTGTCAGTCCCCTGTGCATCCAGACCCACCTTTTTTCAGCTCCAGCACGCGCTTGTGCCCATCCCAGAGAGGTTCACCAATGTAGGTTGGACCATCTGAAAAGGAGAGAATGCTCAGCAGGTGAAGGGGTGGAAGAACCCCTGGTTCTCTCCCTGGTTGATGCTGTTGTCCCTAACACTGTGGTTTCCATTCATACTCTGTACCAGGCTGTATCCATCCCTGACATCCCTGAGGAATGAGTGGAGTGGCTGTTATGCCCAGCGCTCCCCAAAAAGTCCAAGCAGAGAGCCTGGATAAACTACCCAAGACTTCAGTGATAAATTAAGAAGGAGAAGAGAGGGACTAATGACTGAGATACAAGAAACTGTAATTGCTGCTCCACACACAACTGGAACAATGCAGCTGTCTAGAAACAAAGCACATGCCCAGCCCTGTCCTCTTGCAGCTCATTTTGAGGACACACTATACAGGAAAACATGCCACGAGCTTGTGGCTGCATTTCAGTGCAGGAATGGTGATGTTTTTCAGGAGAAAAGAAATCTCCTTTGGAGTGCTGCTTCTTTGGAGGACCTGTGGCAGTGTATTATCTCTGCATCTGCCTGCATGGGGTCAGGGCTGCAGTGTCACCCTGAGCTCATCTGGATCCACTTGTCACTGGCAGTAATGATAGGGCAATGTAGTAAGGCTGTTTGAAATGAAATGAGGCTGCTCTGGAAAATCCCAAAGTTGGTGGTGAGAACCTGCCAGAATGGGTGACTGTCTCTGTGCAGTGAGGGGAGATCAGCCAGTGCTGAGGTGTCTGGCAGGGCCCAACTGCTGACAGCAAGAGGTGGGGGTCAGACCTCGCAGTGCTGCTGCCATGGTGCAGGAGCAGGGAAGTGTCCCCGGTCCAGGGTCTGAACAGGGATGGGGCTTTGGGATGGTGTGCACCTGTGGCAGCCAGAGCCAGGCAGCCACAGGCAGTGCCATCACTGGCAGGGATACAGCCACTGGCAGAGAAATGCTCCCACAATGCCCTGTGTCCCCTCACTCCCTGGGCAGTACTGACATGCTGAGATGGGAACGGTGCTCCAGCCCAGTGGTATCCTTCCTGAAGGATTAGTGGGTGGGAAAGGAGGGAAAACCTGGACACAGGTAGAAGCTGTCACCATTCACAGGAAACACAATTTCCTGTGATGCCTCTGGGAGTTTCCACAGTCTTTCCACTGCCCTACCCTGGCAGCTCACCAGGCACTGTCTGGCTGCTGGTGTGGGAGGGGGTGCTGGTGTGAGCAGGGGATGCTGGTATGGGCAGGAGTGCTGCTGTGGAAGGAGTGCTGGTGGGAATAGGAATACTGGTGTGGGTGGGAATGCTGGTGTCGGTGTGGATGCTGGTGTCGGAGGAGTTGCTGGTGTGGGCTGGCCACGGTGGCTGTGCCAGGCTCCTGTGCCTCACCCATCCCATCCTGCCAAAGGGGTTTCGCCCCTAGAGCACTGCCAGGGCTGATTTGTCTTTGTAAATGAGAGCCCAATCACAGGCTTGTTCAGTTCCCTCGAGGTGTCAGTTTTTGTTCTTGTTCCTAATTACTCAGGGACTCCTGATCACACGCAGCTCCCTGGCCCTGCAGCTCCAGCCTGGCAAAGGCGTGGGGCGCTGAAGCCTTGCCTGATTAAAGCCATGTTCTCACCACTGTTTCCGTGCATCCCGGTACACGTTGTGTTTTTCTCCTGTTCCCATTGCGGTTCATCTCTTCCTTCCCCACCCGTTCTATCCTTTACCTTAACCCCTGCAATTCCTCTGGCATCATTTGGGCTGCACACATGGCAAACATCTCCCTTGGGACACCACCCTGGAGCCCCCAGTCTCCCACTGGAGCCCAGCATGGTGGGACATCAACCTGTGGAATCCCCAGCTTTTCTTGGGGCTTTTCCTTCTGCCTTCCCTGCCTCAGCATCCTGCCCCATGGGCCCAGTACATTGCTGAGTCCTGCTGCAAGGCAAGGAATTATCTCCTGCAATTATTTTCTCTCCTCTGACAGAGTTACTGTAACAATGAGTTGCCTATGAATCGCTTTTGCAGATAAATAGATCTGGCCTGTTCCTGAGGCGAGGAAATCATTGTACACACCTAAATAGGTGCTTCCCCCTTTATCTCCAGTGCTCACTGCCTTCCCTCAGCTATCTGATGGGCTTTCCATTGCTCATTTCACACTCCTCTTCTTCTGCATCCTGTTATCCAAATTTGTTTTGCTCATTCTTCAGATAATCCAGTGTAGTCCTCTCTACAAGGGAGGGAAGAAAGGAACTCCTGATTTTCCACAAGGTAATGTGGGCTCTGAAGCCATTAAGATAATTCTGCTCACTGAGCCTTTGTTCTCAAAACAGCTGAGTAAGGATTAGATTCCCCAAACACAGAGCTCTTCCAGGAGGGCAGGAAGCACCATCCACAGGGCTGATGGCTTGGGGATGGGAAACAGATTTGGAAAACATGTAAATTCACCAGGCAGTTGGGGGTATCCCAACTAATTATCTCCTCTGGGTAAGATTCATGTTAGACCTTCCAGTGGCCCCCTCAGCATTAAAGCTTCTGCCATAAACCCTGGGAGGAATCTTTGTATGAGCCTTACTCTGGCCAAGATCTCCGTGCTCCAAGTGGGGCTGTGCTTAAGCTGAACATCCAAGTGTACCTGACCACGCCACCTGCCAGCATCCACAGATCCTGGGGGCACCTGGAGAGAGGATGGATTCTTCTAGAAGCTCTGGCACAAGTGTTTGAATTTTTAAAAAGATGGAATCACTTGTCCCAGCAGTTTTCTCCTGGTGATCAGTCACTGCCCCCACATAACAACCTGCTATTCCATTTCCACTGCCCTGGATAACCTGTTCCAGGGTCTGATAACCTGTTCAGGGAAGGTATTGCTCCTAATATCCAATCTAAACCTTCTCTGACACAAGTTGAGGCCATTTCTTCTTGTCCATCATGTGGTGTACCCTCATCTTTGTGCTGCTTCAACTAAGTAGGGATAAAGATACAGATAAAATTCACTGGGTGCTGGAGATGCTGATTTAGGCTGGAAAAGCCTGAGCACTCATTAAAGAAAAAGTAACACCGACAATATGTTTCTCTTCCAAAGGATGCCAGTCAGTTAATGCTGGTGGAGACCAAACGCTCGTCACACACATCACAAATACATCAAATTGCTGCTCTGTCTCTACTCAGCTTTGCCTCCGCAGTGTAAGTGCATTACAGTGTTCAGAGGAGCGTCGGTGCAGCATTCCCGCTCCTCCCGCTAAAAGAGTAGCTGATGGGAGGCTACGAAATGACACTGGAATTCAATTGCTGGCACATTAGGTTTTTTGACATTAAGACTTGCACTATATATTCCAATTCTGTATTCTGTCAGTAAGTAACAAATGCTGCATTATCTCCTGCCTTAGACACACACCACTGGAATCCATTTCAAGTGCTAAATGATGTATTAATAAAGCCTGATTTTCCAGCCGCGTTTCTGAACTCCAGCCACTGGCACCAGGACAAGCACTGCCAATCAAAGGAGAGTGTCCTCGCTCCTTGGCAAGGAAAGGTTAATTGGATGTACGGCATGAAAGGATCAGGAACGTGAGGCATCTATGGCAGGTTTGTTCTGGCTTGAAAGTCGGATATCCCACCCCCTTTCCCACACACACTGCTCAGATGCTGCCGGCAGCTCCGGTGCCTGTTTTCATGGACACTGCCGGGTGTGCGTGTTTCTCACATCACTTGGGATCTTTGAAAAAGTTCACAGACAAACTATTTAATAAATTCAGCAGTCCTGCGACCTACTGATTTCTATGGTGGGCAGGGATCTGAGGGAATTCTCATCTTTAATTAATTCCCTACAAGACCACTACCAGAACAGCTGTGCTGAGGGATAGTGAGCTCTGAGTCAGAGGGGTCAGATGTACCAGGAAGGGTGACGGTCTCTTCTCAGCTCTACTGGAGGAGGTGTGACGGTCCCTTCCCAGCTCTACCAGGGGAAGACAGTTCCTTTCCAGCCGCACTGCCAAACCCATGCCTTGGTGGGGGTCAAAGTACACCCCTCCACCACAAAGCACCTCATGCTATGAAGCCGTGGCAGCTTCCCAGGATTGCCTCCTCTTCCTCTGGGACTCCAAGAGCAGGGAGCCCCCATGGCAGGGCCAGTGCTCTGTGGTTGGGCAGTGCCTGCACCGTGACTGTGAGAGGCTCCTTGTGCCCCTGCTGCCCAGCATGTCCCACCACTCAGCAATGCATCCCACCACCCAGCTGCATCCCACCACCCATCACTACATCCCACCATCCAGCATCACTTCCCCGTGCCCAGCACTGCCTCTCACCTCCCAGTACCACTTCCTACTGCCCGACACCATATCCTACCATCCAGCATTGCTTCCCTCTGCCCAGTGAGATGGGACATAGGGTACCCACCTTGCCAAGCCGTCCAGGGACAGCTCACATGGCTCTCCAAGGAACCTGCTAAAAAGCATAAGTGACCCAATAAGCATAACCCCATATTTATATGAAAGAATGCGCAGTACAGCATAAGCTAGAGTTTCATCTTGGTGCACCAGGGATTTTATTATGGAAAAAGCCCATCGTGCTTTTCAAAGTCCTTTAATGTATCCTAAGTGCCTTCTCTCCTTTAGAGACCTCTTCCAAACTCCTTTTGTTTAGTCTTTTGTTGCTAATTAACCCTCCTGAGCTGTTTGCTCCCTGCTTTGCTCCAGAGGCCTGACCTTTCATTGAAGACATCTGATATTTTAAAACTCTGATTAAAATATTTCCATTATGTGCTTTTTCAATGAACAAAAGGCTTTTGGCATGAACAAAAATGTATTATCTGAAATATTCGAGTTTGTTAATATGTATCAATTTGCCACAACATTTTATTAACTGCATGAGCAAAAAATGTCTTTGATAAAAAAAATTAGTTACTCCACAGCATTAAACATTTTAGGTTTTCCCTGCTTATTCATTCATTTGAAATCCATCAGAAATAGCAGAAATTTTAAAAATACAACTAAATTAATAAATACAACTGTGCGACACAAACATTGGAGTTGGACTTGATGATCCTTGTGGGTGCCTTCCACCTCAGCATATTCTATGACTGGTTCTCAGCATTGTTACAATTTGGTCACACCCTTCAAAAGAGTCACTGTGGCAGATCCGTGGTGGGTGCCATCTGTCACGTCTCCCTTTCCTGCTGGGACTTTTGCCCTTAACTCTGAGAGTTTGCCTGGCAAACCACAACCCAGAATCTTCTCACCTCTGCTTTCAAATGGGCATGTACTGGACTGCTCTGCAGCTCTAACAAACTCATTTTCAGTAAAAGTAAGGCCTTGAAAGACAATTGCTTGATGCCAAAATATTTCCAACTTGGTGGTATTGTAGCGTGATATCAGTAACCAAACCGAGCAAAGGTCTGATGATGGAACAAACCCAAAGCGACTCCAAAAACAAAGGAAAAGGAGAAATGAAGCCACTGGTCTTCCAGGTGGATGACCCAGTGCAGGGCTGTTGGGCTCTAACACCACCCCATCAGGGCACCTTGGCATCAGTGCTTTCCCAAGCTGTGCACAGAGCCCATCAAAGAGCATATTGTGGCAGCTGAGAGCACACGAGTCTCCCACCCATTTTTAACATGAAATGTTGATGGTCCCACGTTTTCTGTCATTGCTGCCCACAACACAGGTCTGCAGAGAGAATGCAAAGCAAAGGCATCAGGTTGAGTTTAGGTCGATGAGGTGAAACAAACCTGCCTGGGAAGCTTCCAGTTCAGTTTTTTGGGTTTCCAGAGATCATGAGTACCACACAACTGCACAGATTGAGCACATAATCACCAGTCATGCATTGCAGGTACTTTGACCATATTTTAAAGGGTTTTCAAGTCACCTGTTACTTTTCCCCTTATATTTGGGGGATTCCATAGTGATGGATATATTTCAGGGATGCATGTGATGGAGCTGGGATGTCAGCACAGCACAGTATTGATCAGGCACCCACCTTATGTTGTTTATCAAAAGCTGCCTCTGGCATCACCATTTTTTTCCATCTGGAAGTTCCCCTACCCCCAGCCCTGCCAGGGTCATGTTGGTCTGCACTGCCCTGGGATGGTGAATTCTGCAGCATTTAGAAGTGTGTCTGAAGTTGGAATTCTGGCTGCTCCTTGGGACAGCAGAAGAGCCTGCATGTGTTGGGGGTTTGAGGACAAAGGCCCCTCAGTGAGAAAAAGGCTTGTTGAGAGAAGAACAAAGATTTCTGTCACCTTTGGCAACCAAGAGGTGTCTTTGGCAGCAGAGGTGATGCTCTGCTCTGCACCTGTGCCACTTATTCTGTGTCCCTCAGCTACCACTTGCCTTATTTTTCATTTTACTTACAGAAACACTTGTATCTGCTTCTGTATGTAACTGCATTTTTGTTTTCTTCCTTAGGCTTTAAATTTTTTTTTCTATACATTGCTGAAAATGCCTTTAGGCATGAAGTTCTTCCTTTTTTTTTTTTTTTTTTTTTTTTTTTTTTTTTTTTTTTTTTTTTTTTTTTTTTTTTTTTTTTTTTTTTTTGGCAACAGTTTCCCAGCCAGCCATAATTATTTCAAAACAATCTATCAAAAACCACTCAGCTCCACCTGGAGAGGTGCCCAGAGTCCCTGCAGAGGCCATCCCCATGCCAGGCAGGGCAGAAACCTTTTGGGCTGTTAACCCCCGAAGACAGAGGTCTCACCGAACACCCTCAAGTTTTACCAAGACAGGTTTAGATAAGATATTAGGAAATATCTTTTTATGGAAATGGTTGTAAAGAACTGGAACAGACTGCCCAGGGTAGTGCTGGAGTCACCATCTCTAAAAGGGTTCAAAAACCTCTGGATGTGGCAGTTGAAGATATGGCTTATTGGTAAACATGGTGGTGGTGCTGGTTTGGTAGGACTCAATGATCTCAGAGGGCTTTTCCAATCTTAACAACTATGTCATTCCACAATTCTGTTAAATATTTAAGCAGCCCTGCCCTGCCCTCTGTGATTACAGTGAATCAAGTGCAGATGGGTACCATCACCAGAGTAAATCCATGGGCCATGGGGAGCTCTGACTCTGAGCAGTGACCATGGCACATGGGGTGTTTAGGGAGAAGCTGTCAGAATAAGTGAGTATCTTCCTTCTTTCCCCATCACAGAGAGCAGCACTGTAGTGGAGAGGCACAGGGCACAGGTCCTGGGGCTGGAGGATGCTCCCCATCGTGGCACGTGCTGTGCCATACACTACACCAGTGCTGCACCACCAGCTGCTTCCCTGTGAGCTCCCAGAGACAGCAAGAGACTTTAAATCTTCCAACCATGCTGGGAATGAAAAAGGAGATAAGAAGAGTCAAGTAGAGTGGAGATGTTTTCCCCTGCAACAGACTGTTTAGAAGCTGAAAAATTGACTTTCATTTCATCCATTTTAATTCTGAAGGGCAGGTGAGCCACGGCCTGGCTCTCCACTGCCGGTGCTTTGTCAACTCAACACTGCAATTTTGGAATAGATGATGGGAAAGTCCTACAGATGCCAGACCCTGGGGGAGATTTTGAGGGCACACAGCTTGCAGGGTTGGAAGCAGAGGTCCAGGGCACCCCCTCCCCGCTCCCTCATGATGGCAGTGCAGCAATAGCAAAGGATAGTCTGGTGCGAGTGGTTAATTTAATGCTGAGAAACCCACCAGACTGGGTAACCAGCTCTTTCTGTAAACAAAGGCAATTTACCTCCACTTTCCATTCTCAGTGAAATGGCTGAGCATGGGAAAAGAAGACCTGAGTAAGGAAAACCTGGCAGAAGTTTTACTGGTTTTCCAACTTTCCTACAAGAAGACACAATTCTTGTTTAGTTCAAAACCTGCCATACCATAGAACCCCATCCAAGGAGGCTGCAGAGCAGCATCTGTAGGGTTTGAGGCAGAAATGGCCCTCCAGCATTCCAGCCTGGCCTGACATGTCCCTCTGACCATGGATATGGTACGAGCCTCAAAGGCCCTGGGTGGGACTAAGGAGGGAATTCTGCTGCTCTCCTTGCACAAGACATTAAGGTGCTGCTGATGTGCTGAGCTCCCTTCCCCTCTCCCTCAGATGAGGGCAATCCTTCTCAGAAGAGCATGTCAGTATGATCCTGTTACCCCACTCTATGATTTCCCCAGCTTAACTTTACTTATCATATATTTTTGTATCTCTTTTTTTCCAGCATATGGCAGCACAAGCAACAGGTAAGCCAGTGAAATTCTTTCCAGTTTTCCCTATGATTAAAGTCTTGCTATTCCAGGGAACATAAAGCCCAGTCACAGAATGTCAGCTACTCCTTAACCATCATTTCGTGATCATAATGCTGTCATTAGAAGTGTGTTTCAAGTGTGTGTTTAACAGCCCAGGGACTGTCACCTGTAACAAATTTCTAGCTGGGACTTGTTTAAATCTAACAGCCTGCCTTCCTAGATCATATTGGATCAGTGAGTGCACACTACTCTTTGGAATTAGGTTTGTATAAGGAAGGATTAGCCTTGTATAACATAATGTTACATTTTGTTGTTCTGAGCTATACTAAATGTAAATCATGTCTCAGACACAATAATAATTCAAACAGGAAATGCAAAAGGAAAGACATCAATATGAAAAAGGAAGATAGGCTGTATAGGAACACAGTGCATTTGGAACAGGTTTTGAAAGTCAAATACACACCTTTATTTGCAGTGCTCTGGTACTGTTCAGTTACCCAATGAATTTCTGTGAAATAATGTCGTATCTGCACTTTTATGAATGGCACAGCTGGAGGAGAATGGGAATGAGGCAGCAGCAACTTGGAGCTGGCACAGAAGCACCCTCATAAGCAGCATTACCTCTGCCTCTTCCAGTTGGACAGAAACATGGAAATCTGGAAGATTATATAAGTTCCCTTTCATGAAAGGACTGAAGGAAGCACTTCCTAACATCTCAGAAATAAATAATGCAACTCTGTGTTTAAATAGTGCTTTATAAAAACTGAATTAAAGTCGAATTAAAATAGAACACAGGCACAGAATGCTTTGCCTCATTATCTGCAGTGGAGAGGCAAGGCCTTCAGGCACAAGGTGCTTTCTCCAAGAAGAGATCTTACTTGTGCTGTGAGGACTCAAACACTGTACCTGCCCGGGGGTGGATAAGGAGCAATGTGCTTGAAAATCATCACGGGACCCAGGCAAACATCACCCACGGGCTCTGCTGAAGGGAAGCAGTGGTGCCTCAGCCTGTTACAGAGGGGGCTCCGAACAAGGAAAGGAGCTTCTCCTGAGAGCAACGCTGAGTGGGGCAGCCTGACTTGGGCCAGCTGTGGGGAATCAGCCTGTTTCCTCCAGGAGGTTGTAAAAGGGATGTGGGCAGGAGGTGCTGGGTAGTGAGTGCTGTGGGTGCTCTTTGGGGTCATGAAGTCAACACAGGGGGATATGGGACTCTGGTAGGTGCATAGCCACAGTTCAAGTTGAATTAAGCTATTCTTCCTTCTCCTTCAAAATGTGCTTTAGCTACTGTGAGGATATTTTCAGTTCACCCAGGAAGGTTCTCACTGTGTTTCTTCTGCTGCTTGTCCTGAGCCCATCTGTTGTGTGTTGAAGCTGATGCCATGACCTATGTAGTACTAGAGGAGCTCTCTGCTAGAGCTACAGCAGAGCTTCAGCATCTAGAGAGCTCTGTAATGGAGGAGCTGGAGATGTTCCTAGCAGGACATGGGAAGGAGAAAGAGCAGCTCCCTGCGGGGAGCATGGAATTATCACAGAGCAGCACTCCGGTCACTTGCTTGGTCTGCAGTGGCACAAAAATGGTTTATCACCAAGGTTGGCCTGTCTTTCTGGGCCGTGTTGGGTGACCTTTAGTGGAAGTGTCCTCCCTCTCTTCTTTGCAGTGCCTTGGGCAGCCCCTCCTCACTGGCAGCAAGGTGTCCTGCATTGTTCTCCCCACTGCTTGGATCCATCCTTTCCCACGCAGCGCTCAGCCCTTGTCTTTCACAAGCTTTGTTTGTGGAGTGTGCAGCTTCTGTGGTCCCAGAAAGCTGTGATAAATCCAGGAGCACAAAGGTCTGTAGTGAGTCAGTGGGGCTGCTGGAGGAGTCTGTATTAAGAACAAAGATGGCTCCAGCCCCTGCTCTGAGGAAGGGCCAAGAGCTGCATTTTCCCTTAT
Source organism: Empidonax traillii (assembly GCF_003031625.1). Taxonomy (NCBI): domain Eukaryota; kingdom Metazoa; phylum Chordata; class Aves; order Passeriformes; family Tyrannidae; genus Empidonax; species Empidonax traillii. The sequence goes on from NW_020955502.1 coordinate 71,813, forward strand.
AACACAAATTACTTCCTGATGATGCACAGTTTGGGTCATTGAGGGCACAAGCCAACTCTGCCATGCCTCGGGCACATCAGCAGTTCCCTCTCCAAGCAGCAGCTTGTACAGATGTGTAAATAGAAAATGGGGGTTTGCTTCTTGAGGGATCTATTGTTTGGTGGAACAACAATAACAGTTCTCTGGTGTCCTTCCCCAGTAAAGAGTGTGTATTCCTGCAGAGATCAGCTTTGCTTACTGGAACACAAAACCTCCCAGTAATTACCAGGAAAAGCTGACTCACTCTGTACAGCTTCTCCGTGAGAGCCGGGATGGAGCTCAGCTGAGAAAGCAGCTCTGATGCCGTCTCATTACTGATGAGGCTTTCTAGATCCCTGAAATCATCCTGGTATTCTCCTTTAATATTTCATGGGGTGCTCTGAGTGCTCTCATGTAATGCTGGGAGGAGACAGTGCTTGGGGCTGGGTGTTACAGGAATAATGGGGGAGGTCAGCAAAATGGGATGATAGAAATGTTTCTATGCGCTCAGGAATCCGAGCTGTGGAATTGATTTATGAGATTAATATGGTGCTGGAGGAATTAGGGTGGGGTGTAGGGTATTAAAAGGCTGTTTCAGCTTGGGAAGGAGTTAGTCCTGCAACAAGGCTGACAGCATTCTACTAGTGATAATATGAATTTCCAGCATTGCAGCTTGTATGACTTAGGTGTGTAGTCAGGGTTTGAACCAGCTGGGGCATGTGTTGAACTTTCTCTTCATCTCTGAGCCAGAGCTGGTGGGATGGGGGTGGAGGTGTCCGCTAGTGAAGCTGCTTCTGCAGTGCTGGTCCAAGAGATGAAAATACTAAAGCAGCTTAATGCCACCTCTAGCTGAGAAATGATGGAAAGAAGGGAACTGCAGTCAGATTCTGAAGTTGGTAAATTTTGGCTTTGGGAAAGTTTAAAACTCGAATTTATTACTCCTGAATTGGATATACTGTGCTGTCTGAAATTAAGCTAAAATTTCAAGGGCCTTGTTTGTTTGGAATATGGCTGAGGTAGGTCACACAAATCCTTCCTACCAAAACCCAGGTTGTCCTCTGTTCCCTGGGATGGTCTGACCTCTCTGCAAGCAGAATGCCTGCTGTGCTGGAGCACAAACACCTGGATAGGTACTGAGAGCATCACTCTCTGTGTGGTCACTGTAGCTGCAGCTCTGTGGCGGCCATCCCATAGTGTCTTGTTGAATTTCAGTGAAGCTGCTGTGCCTACAAGCTCTGACTGTTTCCATTTTGCTCACTGTATTCATGGGGTCTAAAACCCATCTCCGTGGACTTGTGATTTCATGGTGCTTTCAGAGCCCTTTTTTGGAGATTGCTTTCAAAGGAGGCTGGGATGGCTCTTCCCTCATGGATAATAAATTGGTTATGCATGAGCAAGGAAAAACCTGCTTTCTGTATTTCCCACAGGGTGCTCATCCCATTCTGGGACATGGCACCAGGGTCGCATCCTGTCTCCAATGCCATGAGATGTGATCAGGGGACTCTTTCTGTATTGTGGTAGAGAAACTTCAACCCTTCATGAGATTTGGCCAACTCTGCCTCTGTATCAGACCTAAAATCAAGTCCATTCTTTAGGATTTGAAAGAAGCTGATTGTTTTCCTGCAGCTTGAAACAAAGGCATGGAGTGGTATTCCCATGTTTGCAGACCAAATCTTTCTGAGCAGATGGCAGAGCAATAGGGGAGGCTTTGGGCAGCTGCTGCTCCCCCGTAAACCGGAGGGACAGACAGAAGGTGGGCGTCCGGAGAGCAAAGCCTGCACAGGACTCTGGGGTGGTAATAAATTAGAGGCAAGAGTTGGAACAAGGCCACAAATGAGAATTTAATTGCACACTTCTTGTGTTTCCTGAGACTGAACCATACTAGCTAGGAGTGATTCTGGAGGCAATGAAAAGCTGATACCTGATGAAATATCGGAGTGAGAAACTGCATATGATGAGTCCTGAATGGAACAAACTGCGTCATTAATGGGGGTACAATGTCTGAATTCACCTTCTGCAACTTGGATGTGTCGAGTATTGGCTCAGCAATAATTTATCACTTGAGGAGCACCACACAGACCAAGCGTGGTCAGACTGTGACCACCTCCTCCTCCTGCTGATTAATGGAAGATGAGGTAGGCAGGGGGTGATCAAGAATAGCCAGTCCAGGTGTCCCGGAGGATATTAGGAGGTTTGTTGTGTTTGACCTCCATGAAGTTAACAACAGACAGAGGAGACAACCTGTTCAGTCTGCTGAGCGCTGAAGACCCGTGACCCACACTCCTCAATAACCAGCCCGCTCCAGGATCTGTGTGGAGGTGAGATGTGAGTTCACTCCAAAACATCAGGGGTTCTCAGACCTCAGTGTGTTCTGGCAATGTTTGTCAAAGACCTGCATTTTTGGGCTTTGCAGGAGTCAGAAAACAGAGGGACTGATGGAAATAACTTGTCAGTGCTAAGAAGAGCTGGATACTTGACTAAAAGAACCCTTTTCGTTGGTAGACAGACCAAAGAAAACATACAACATTGGATATATCTTCTTACTGGTTGGCTCGCAAGTCCACTGGTACTTGAGAGAAAGCCAGCAGCAAGAAACGTCTGCCATTTGTGTCGATGCTCTCATAAGATCTCACAGAAACATTATGTTATCCTTTTCAGCAAACTTGGCTAAGCATTTCAGACCATCTTAAATTCTGTTTTATTTTGAAGGATTAAAGCAAGTCAGAATTTCTGTTCAGGATGTGTGGGAATTTTTAGGGGACTGTGAAATAAGATATGTGTAAGGAGGCTTTTTGTAATACACCAGAGAAAAATATTCATATTAAAAAAATGAGATGAATAAATGTGAATTCAAATCCAAGGTTGTGGAGTTGTTTTTTTGTTGCCTTTTTTTTTTTTTTTTTACATCAACTTTTGAAGGTGATCCAAGCAGAAAAGCATTATCTTCAGCTGCAGTGTATCTCCACCGTGCCTACCCTTGACTGGCTAATGCAAAAAGCAAACCAGTTGAGGGAATCAAATAACAACTGTTGTCTAGGGAAAACAGCCATGTACAATTCCAGCTGCTGCTGGAACATCAACAAAAACGTGCTGTGAGTAGTGGTGGTGTGGCAGCCCATGGCGCAACAGTGATGGGAGGTCACCATCACATGAGGAGGGTTTGGTGCTCGCCTGACCTGTGGGAAGGTGCCCCTCTGGGGCTGGATCCCCCATGCTGGCTCTTTGGTTTTCTCGTTTCCTCTGGTTTCTGGGCAAGTTTTCAATGACTGTGTTCTGAGGCTGGGAAGGGGGAAATACTTTTATGAGAACAAACAACATGGCTTTGGGAAAAGGCCATGGTGACAGTGGTTGGTGACTAATGCTGAATATAGAGATGGGCCTCAATGAGGAAAGCAACTAGGATTTAGGGACAAGGAAATGATGCTTAACAAAAATTATTGGGTTGGGAAGGGGACTATTTTGCTTCCAACAGAGCAATTGCTCTCTTCTGGTGAACACTTGAGTATTTTCAGCTGGGGATGGCTTTTCATGTCTGTGCTCAGTACCCAGTCTGAAACAGGCACAGAAAGCTTCCTCCTGGAAGGGAGAGCTTGCAAACTATGCCAGCCTGCACTGCCCTGGGTTGATTCTCAGCAAGAGAACTAAGCCAGTTGTTTTAACTTGGTCTGATGGAAGGTGTCTCTGCCTATGGCAGGGGAGTGGAACAAGATGGTCTGTAAGGTCCCTTCCAACCCAAACCTATGATACCAGCTTCCTTCTCTCTAAGAAAGACTGGGATATATTGTCTGAATTTCAGAGTTAGTCTCTGTAAGATCAGAGGAGACCAAATGCTCTCCAACATCTGATATGTCCAGGATCATTAAGCTCCATGCAGCCTCTTCATGTACCACCACCAGTGCTCATCCTCACATCTTGCTTCATGTGGATTTCAGGAGGCTGAGGGGACTCAGCGGTTCCTTCAAGACTTTGTTCCAATCATTTTCCACTGCTGGATAGGGAACAACTGCTGGTTTTTCCAGGCCTTTCTCTCCAGCAATTTCTTTTGCCATGTTTTTCACAGGTAGACTAAGAGGTGCTGCAGTACTCACTACTTTCTCTTGAAAGTTATGAATGCTGTAATCTGGTTGCTTCTCTAAATGGAGGCCCAGAGCCCACCCAGTTCTTCAGGTCCATGGCTGTGCTGCATTTCCTTCACCTCTCAGATTATTTCTGCAGTTGTCTTCACTTTGTCTCCATTCCTGGCGAGGAGGCTCTTTGCCTTGAGGCTTGTTGAGACAACCTGAGGAAGCAGAGCTGTCACAGTGCCATGGCCAAACACAGAGATCTGGGGTCATGGTGGGTAGCTCTGTCCCCTCGGTGCCAGGCTGCTCCCAGAGACTTCTGCCAGTGACTGTTTCCACTCTCAGGTTGTTAATGGAAACTTCAAATAGCATCAAACCAGGGTCACTGGGGAACCTTGAAATAAACTTCCCCTCCCTCAATCATATTCACTGCCAAAACCAATTTTTTGGGGCAATCTCATCTATTAATATCTTCATCCAAAGCAATTTCATGATAAAGTATATGCCAGTTTTGTGGGTTTTTCTATCCAGACATAGAATATCAAATGTAATCAGGGCTGTTTAACCTCAAAAGTGGTGCTGATCAGCATTAAGTGTATTTTTACCTTTTTAGCACTTTGAATTTAATTATGTAGCCGCATTGCGCACACTGTCCAAGTTTGATGCCAACGGATTCAACTCATTTGGCTGGACCACCTGAAATGCTGATTTCAATCTGGGGCTATTGCACTACAGACATCTGCCTGGTATTTTAAAACATATAAAAAAATACTTCTTTTTTGGATTTTCTCACCAGGCCTTTAAAGGTTTGAAATTCTAGCTATTAGGACCAGCTCAGCATCTCTTCCTCTGAACTTGATTTTCAGGCAGGATGATGGGACCTCCAGTGCCTCCCTGTGTGTGGGGAGGAGGGTTCCCTGCAAGGGGGGGCCAGCTCTGGCCTTGGCCATTGTTGGACTGAGAATGAGGGGACACCTTCTCCTTCAACCCCAAGGCAGCAGAGCTGTCTCCAACGTGGTGCAAACAGATTTCTGGATGTTACAGATGAAAACATCAGTGGATTCACTTAGAAGAGCTATTTGTGTGAATTTTAATCCTTAACTGAGTTTAGTTGTAAAACCTTTGTATGACCTTTTTATGAATTAAGTGTAGACGAGTAGAAAAAGTTTTGCATTATCACTTGAAAGTCCCCTTCCTGCTGTACCTTACTCCCACAAATAATTAGAGAGGAAAGTGGTAATTATAGAATCAATTGATAGCAGTATTTGGCTCAGACAATGCTAGAAGAGAAACTATAATTTAAGCTTAACGTGTACTATAAAGTTGACGAAGAAAATGGAAATTTATGTAAATTCCAACAGTCAATTTATAAGGTTAGTGGCTACGTGGGATGCACATGTTTGTGACTGTTCTTTAGGTTCAGCTAGTTAGGGCAGCTTTCCAAACGAAAAAAGTACTTTCCTTTGGATACCATCCTCTGAAAATTTAAAAGCTTTTCGATGTGAAGAGGGTAAAACCAGTTGTTTGTGATTTGATTGAAACTTCCCACTTCTTCCACTGCTTACATGAAGAAGAGGGGACATGCTCCCTGGGGTGCTTTGTGAACATGTAGTGGCCAGGACAGAAGTCTCACAGGTCCCCACTTCATCTTGTCTTTCCTAATATTCATCTTCCTCTGAGGGGCTGGGGGTGTTGAGCAGTTACTGATACGCTACAAAATTTATTATTATTATTATTATTATTTGAGTCATTTGCATAATTAAGCACTAAGAGCCTTGACAGAAGCCAGAGCAGTTCTTAACAGGAAAGGTTCCCAATATGCTCTGCCCCAAAAGGCACGTTTCTTCTCTTGCAGGCTCTCATCTGATGTCCCCTATAATTTTGGGTATCAGACTGACAGTGATGAAGAACAAAGCACCCTCTGAGGGCACAGGTGCTGGGAGGCTGGTGGTAGGCTCAGATCTGCAGGGAAGGGCTGGGGTGGGTGCTGATTGTGCTAGTGCTTGTCCCAGGGATGAGGAGCTGGATGGGAGCCTGGGCTGGGTGTGAGTTATTGGATTTACCTCCACATGGGAAGCTGAAAGCTCCTCTGATCGTGTATTCACTGTTATCATTTATTCTCAAATGTGAGAGCGAAGCTTTTGGAAAATAAGGTGAAAACCAGCAAGTCGCCTCCTGAAGCTCGTTCTGTTCCTTTGTGTTTTCAGCTGCACCTGCTGACTTCAGCAGAAAACATCGGCTTTTACTTGAATTTGTTCTTTTCAGGAGCAGCAGAAGCCTGTGGAGGAGTGGGTGGGCTCTATTTTGTGTACAGCACCCCCCCAGGTTCAGTCTTACTCTAATTCACACTCGCAGAAAACTCCCACTCATTTGAGGACTAGATAATCAGGCTGTAAATTCCCAGTGTGGGAGGGGCTTTTGCCCCTGTTTACATCACTGTCTCGAGACCAAGGCAGAATTTAGCTCTCAGAAAGCCTAAATTCTGGGTTGAACAGAAGGGGAAAAACATTACATGTGTTTTGAACCCAACTTAAATTTTAATCTTGGGAACAAGAAAAAGAACTCTTAAAGCTATATTTGAGAATTGCTGACCATCACTAACCACTGTTTACTTTATATCTGCATTTGTAATCAATTTATAGAATACCATTGGGAATTCAGAAAAATCCTGGTCCAAATTAGGATTTTGGTCTGGAGAACCAGACCTTGGCCCTTTAAGGGGTGATAGGAGAAGTAAGTTCATGTGTTTTTAAAATAACTTCATGAAACTTATTCTTTAATCTGCCAATTTCCATTTCCATAGAAGTCTTTTCTCCACAGCTATTAAACGTCTTTAAAATATAATTTAAAAAATGTAATAACCTTTGTCATCTGTTCTACAGCTTGCCTTCAGCCAGTGCACTACTTGTGAATACAGAATTTCAAATTAAATTTACTAATCTCATGGAAAAAGGACACTAGAAAATATAGCATTCACAGTTTATACTGCCACAGCAAGCTAAGAACAACTAATTCTATCAAGTAACAAAATAAATTATACATTCCCTCTCCTGGTTGAGCTGAAATACTGCACAAAATTATTGAAAAGCTTTTCATGTAAAACCGAAGGAAAATACCAATTATCACCCCGTTCCTGGCGGCAGATGGAGGGGGCTGGAGCTGAGTGTTCTGCTCTTGTGGTAATGGGACACACGTGAGCTGTTCCTCGGCAGATGGGTCTGCCCTTAGGCAGTCCAGAGGCACAGGAGGAGATCTTCCACCTCTTGGGGGATGCTGTAGGTGCAGGTCTGCCCTGTCCATCCCCTTGGCACAGCCACACACAGGCAGGAACCCAGGGAGCTGTGTCCTCGTGGGGCAGTGGGGTGGTCTGGGCCGAGCAGGGCTCCCAAGATGGTACCATGAGGGCTGCTGAGGTGCAGAAGGCTGTTACTGAACCCCAGACCCCTCCTATTTCCAACACTCAGTGGTCATTCACAGGTCACAGGTGTGTTAAGGCTCTTCCTGCAGAAGGGCCACTACACATACACTTTTTTCATGCCCATGTCTTTATGTGTATATAAAACATATGTACTTTTTGCAAGCTGCAAACTGACAAATTGTGTATTTGCCCCAAGCAGGTGTGAGTTCAAGACAAAGTCATTTTACAGAGTTACAGAACATGCCCAGTCGGAAGGGACCCACAAGGATCATCAAGTCCAGCTGCTGGCCCTGCACAGGACCACCCCCAAGAGTCACACCAGGTGCCTGAGAGTATCACCCAAACGCTTCTTGAGCTCTGGCAGCCTTGCTGCTTGGAATGCACTGTGACCAAAGGGGCTGTTTACCTCCCTTGGAGACTTAAAGAATTCCAGTGACTCTGAAATCAAGGTGCCAAACCAGAGAAGTTCAAATCTTCTATGAGATCAGTTCTTCTGATTTTTTTTCCTGCTGCATTAAGGTGCAACTACCTAAAATGTAAAGAAATGCCCAAGCCTGCCAGGACATGCTCCTCCCTGCAGCTCCTGTAGGTGTGTTGTGGGATGTCTGAGGCCAGCTGGAGCACAGCAGCCACATCCCTGCCAACACATCCCCTGGACAGAGGGCAAAGGGTGCTCCTGTGGACTGCAGTCTTTCATTACAGCTCCTATCCCTGTCAAAGAGTTCTTCCAGGGACATCCCAGAATCTCCCTCTAGCCTCAGAAAAGTCCCCAGATACTGCAGGAGAAGTTAGTCCAAGAGATTATGGCCACTAGAGCAATGACAGGAGGGATCTGGTAGTGTCTGGTGTAGAAAAGGGGTGAAATGATGATTCTGATGTGTGAATGAGGACCAGGAACTTTGGGAATTCATTTCTGTCTCTAAAGATGAATTCAGAAAGGTAGGTTCAGGACTATAAGTAACACCTTCCTTCCACCTTGCTCTCTTCTCTCTGGATGGGGTATGGAATGGACTTTTCAAGGTAATGCTCACACTCTATGTGGCCCTGGAAATGTGCAGTGCCCAGCTTGGACTCTCCACCCTGAACAAAGCCTTTACAAAGTAGAGTTTTAGGTGGTTTTCACCTATAAAACTGGGGTGGTGTTTTGAGTTTCTACCAAATCTATGTAGGAATATGGTGGAGAAATTTATTTTTGATACAAGGTAGTTTAACAAAAATCCAACTCATTTGGCACATACTGTCAGTATAACTGGAAAGAAGTGGAGCTCCTCCTGCAAAAGCCATTTCTAGGAATGAAGTCAGAAAGCACAACCCAGCAGCTGTTCCAACAGTTCCAATTGGATGTGGCTGTCTTTCTGTCCATGCCCCAAGTAAGTTGCTCGGAAACCAGCCAGAAATAAATGGGGAGGAATTGGTGTGCTGACAACAGTGTGCTTTGATTTGTCTTCTCATCCTACCACCAGCTGTCTGGCCTTGTGAGCTGACCTTTATTTAATTGGGACAAGTCTGGAAGGATCACTACAAAGCAGCAGGTCCCTGTGTTTGTTTCCCCACCTATTTGTGAGAAGAGGGTGGTTCAGGGAGTAGAGCTGTGGTCCGCTGAAGCAGTTGCCTGCTCCTGTCAGGGCTCTCAGAGAAGCTTCAGAAGGAGGTGAAATAAAGCTCTCTTGCTCCCAGGAAGCTGCACGGTGCTGCTCACCAGGGTGGAATGAGGAATGCTATCCTCAGGTGCTCTGCTCCACAGGAGTAGGTTTGTTAGAGGCAATTTCCTCAGAGCCCTTTTCTTCCTTGCTCAGAGCCCTGACCCTCAAGTTGCTTCTGCAGCGCACCAAGAGAGGTTTTGTTAAGGGAAGGAGGGAGAATCCTGCATCACATAGGTGTTAAACACCAGCAAGTGGCTCTTTGGGCAAATGCTCTGATGCTGGGTATTGGCACTGCTCTGTCTGTGGGATGGGGATACATTGGGGTGGAGGTTTCACCTTACTCGAGCACAATGGGGGACACCTTTTCAAAATCAGCCTCTTCTGTGCCTCCCTACCATGGCTGCTGCACTCACAGAAGGGATTTCTAATTTTTTTTTTTTTTTTAATCCAGGAAAGGTGCTTGAAAAAATGTTTTTTAATGAAATGCTTCAGGGCGCGTAATCAGAATTTTTTTAATGGTTCATGTCATAAGTGCAAAGAATTTTGGCTAAAGTTGAAGGTAAGGGGTTTTTTTAATCAGCACCATGCTCATTATTCACTTCCCACTCTCAGCCAAGACAAGAAAAACAGCAGCTTTCTGATGAAAAGAAGAGGATCCATCAGGTCCCACTCACTTTTCATGAACTAAGAACTGATGTCAGTGACTGTCAGATTCAAGTGATTTTCCCCATAAATCTCCTCTTTACTGGCAAAAAGGAATCATTGTTCCCTAACACTGCACAAGCTTTTTGTTCGGTTTTGCTGTGTATAAAATTTAATGAGAACAGGCACGGAACACATCAAGAGCTGAGCATGTGTCAGTTACAAACCCTGTGTTTGAAAACCTTTTCCTATAATTATCTCCATTTCCAGTCCCCTACTCAGGGAGGATGAGGAAAGGGGGTTGTGTGCTCTTGGCAACAATGCCTTCCCAAAACAGCAGGAGAAGTGCCTGACTGATAGAATTGGATGTGGCTGGAGGAAAGGGAGAGAGGAGAAGGAACTCATCTGAGTCCAAAGTAAGATGTCCCTGAGGCCCTGCTTCTGTGGCTGTTCTTCAGTTTAGAGGGGTTGGGTGATTTTATTGACTGACTGGGCTGGTTGTGATAATCTTGTCTGTTGGTCACCCATCTTCTCTATCTCAGTTTGTGCTCTGTCCCTGTCCCGGGGAGGTGGTTATGGTCCATCTTTCCATCAGCATGTGGAGGATACAACACAGTGGGGTCCTGGGCTGGGACACTGAGGACTGGTGCATGAGGAACGATGGTCCTCGTGAGGACTGGGAAAACAGTGATATCCCCTGGGATGCTCACAGACAAAGCTGCTTCTACGTTAATGCACACACACAGCAGAGTAACAGCGGCCTCAGCCACCCGTGTCCCTGGCACCCTGTGCCTTTACAAACACAGCCCGTCTCAGTTTTCCACAGATAGTCCGTGATAAACTCCGGTTGTAGGGAGGAAACAGTGATGCTAGTGGACAGCCTGCACTATCCTGAGGCTCACTGCTCCAGGGCACAGCAGGTACTTTTGGGAACGCTGTTTAACCTGCATAGACTGAAGTCTCTGTTGGCTGCAACTCACCAGCCTGTGCAGACTTTGGACCTATGCTGCCCCGAGAGGAGGAACACAAACTCAGGTTTTGCCTTCATTTTGTGACGGAAATAACCCCCATGGCTCTCTTAGTTCTAATAAGAAATGTAGTTTTTTTCTTTAGGGCTATTTTTTTTTCAAAAAACAGGAGTAGCCAGGCTTTTAGGTCACAGGAGGGAGGCATGCAGCCAGGATGGGAGCTGTTCCTACCATCCACCACTCTGTGTGAGGGGGCAAAGCTGGAATTGAGAGGTCCTTGGCGCCAGAGTCAAGCAGCTCTGTCATGGGAAGAATGGAAGCTTCATCCAAAACTTTTCAGAGATGCCCTCCAGTTGAGCCATGAGGTGCAAAAAAGACCCCCTGGCTTCCCAAACCCCTTCTCAGAGAGGAATCTGTGTGTGGCTGGATCCAATTCTAGTCCCAGATTTGGTCTAGGACTGGAATGTCTAAAAATTAGACTTTAGACTAGAATGTCTAAAAGATTAGAGAAGTGTAAATGAGCCCCTCTACAACTCTGTCCCACAGAATTAAGGATGGCAAACCAAATGTATACAAAATTAATTACTCTCTTCAACTGATGATTATAATGATTAGAATAAAGCATCTTAATCAGAATTATCTGCTACACAATATAGGTAGTCATAAGTACAATTATACTACATTACTTATTAAGTCAATAATTTCAAAGCCATCTTACTAATTATCAAGTAGAGATTAAAGTTACATCAATGTCTGCAGGCTCAACCCTGAGATGTTACCTTGAGGGGTGTCACCATTCCAGTGACGAATCTCCATGCACACTCCTAGGAGGGATATGCTAGAACATCCTGTCATCCATCCCTATCCCTGGAAGTGTCCAGGGCCAGGTTGGATGGGACTTGGAGCAACTTGTGAAAGGTGTCCCTGCCATGGCAGGGGGTAGAAAAATATAGGCTTTAAGGTTCCTTCCAACCCATACCACTCTGGGATTCTAAATGTTCTTTCAATGGTTATAGGTGACTGTTGCCCTCACTCAGGTATTTTACAACAATAAAATTCAGGTTTTGTGATACTGTGATTCATTATCTTAGCTCTTAGGAGTATGCTCTTAAAAATGTCAAGATTTGTCATCTTAAAAGGCAGAAATCAATCAGCAAGTGAAAACAAGCACAAGGATGTATTGTAATTTTTTAATGACTTTTTGAGGCAATTAGAAGTTCATCTAAATCCTTGCTTCTACAAAACCCTTTTCCTAGAAAGTTATTGAGGGAAATGAGAATTCCCATCGACTTGAAAGCTTTTCCTCAAAATCCAGAGGTTTGGCCAGTGCTGGAGACAGAGGTGGTGTTGTCTTTTGCACAGGGTAGAAATCCAGCCTTCTCTGTATAAGGACCGTCCAGAAATACATAGTGATTTTTGGATGGAGATGATGGGGAGGAACCACAAGAGTGAAATAAAGTGTTTTCTTTCCCATCTCCAATCTCTAAAGAGAGCAGTAAATATTTCATCTTGTTTGTGATCGTCTGCCACACTCCAGCAGTTTAGCAGGTACATTAATAAATGTATGAAACGTGACCTCAGTACAACTGAGCATCAAACATGGGGTTGACATGAACCACATAGACATGAACCCTGAGAGGTGCAGTGCATTTGCTTTCTCGGCTCTTACGTTGCACAGCCCGCCCAGCGTTGGTGTTGGAGTGACTTCGGAAATGTTTACCAGGACTGTGCTTTAAGCTCAGCATTCAATTAATAAAAAGAGAAAGAGGTCATGCCCATAATTTGTGTTTGGCATTGGAGAACTTGCAGGTTGTCAATAGCGTTTTATTTTGTTCTTTGCAATCTATTAAAGGTGTTTAATTTCATTTTAACCTTAAACAGTTAGAGCTGGTAGTAGCCATCAACACTAAATTAATACAGTTGTTTACAGGCATTAATTGCCATGGCTGAATGGTAACAGTGCCTTGACAAAGTAAACCCCTGATGTGACCATCTCCCAGGGAGCGTGTCCAAAGCAGTGGGTTACAGAGCTCTGAGACATCTTCTGCAGTTAGGACTGAGTGATCCTTATTAACTGCCCTGTGCCATGAGGGGCACAGCCTGTGTCTTCCTCGGGTTCTGATTTGCTGCCCTTCATTTATTGAGTGTGTACCTCAAAGCAGAAGTAATTTCCCATAATGGGGTGGGGTGTGAGTGCAGTGGAGCCCAGATAGCAATAGCTACAACTGCCTGGAGATGCTTTTGTACAGTAGCATTTTATTGATGTTTCTTCCTGATAACTTTTCATTGAGTGCAAGAAAAATAAACTAGAGTAGTAAATGCCTTGGAAACCATTTTGGAGAGATGACCTGAACATTTCTGCCTTCTGGACCTTTGACAGCGGTGACTGTGTAAGGAGAGTTGCCTCCAAAGGGAAGGCATGGCAGTAAATGATGCAAATTGGCAGGATTACAGAATGTAATGAATCCCAAGAAGATTTAAAAATATAATTGGAAAGGGTGTCAAAGGAAAAAATGCTTAGTGTGTTTTATCTGTTACTGGGACTTGAGCTCACATCCTATTAAGAAATTTGCCTGTGCCAAGGAAAGAGATGAAATGTCTCACCAACTCCTGCGAGTGCTGTTAGCACACAGTAACTGTGTGCAGGGGTAAGTGCAGAGCTGCTGTCATGGGTTCTTTTATTGTTCTTTAATTCCTAAGGAAAAAGAAAATCTGTTTCTTAGAAAATTCTTCTCTGCGTTTTGATTTCTCCTCTGTTTCCTTATGCTAATCAGGCTCATGTGATGGCAACCATGATTACGGAATGAGAATTAACCATTTCAAGGTGCTGCGTCTTCTGCCTGCAGCAGTAACTGCTGATGAGCATCACTGTGTGCTGGGGCTGTCCAGCCCGGAGTAGGGAGCCCAGCCCTTCTCCTCTTGGCAGGCTGGGATGAGACTTGGGGCACAGCAATATGGCCATCAGCATCTCGTTCTGACCAGGGAATAACACATTGTCTTTGTCCATTGGTAGAGATGTCCCATTTGCTATGAATTACAGGAGCTGAGGGTGCAGAGAGCTTCAGGAATCGTCACAGTAACTAATGCTGTCCTGCAGAAATAAACCAAAGTGTCCATTTTCCATAGCAGGCAGACCCTTTGCCAGCTGGCAAAGCTTCTCTTCAACTTACATCCTGGGAAGTGAGGATAAAACTAACTTCTGAGATCATCTCTGTTGAAGAAAGAGACCCCACATCGAAGTGTTTGAAAGGAGAAGTCATTTTCTTCCAATATGGTAAAGGGTGACTAAAACAAAAAGCTGAAGGCACCTAAATAGTAAAATGAAAATGAAGGTTAAAAATGCGTCTTGGACGTTTGTGTACTGAATCACTCAGGTGCAGACACTGTGTGTTGCTTCTTGTAGCACAGAGCATTTTCACTGATTAACATGCTCCAGTGTTTTTTTTAACCCCATTTTTTAGCTCAGGTCAGTTCTGTGATTTTGTCAGAAAAGGTGATAAATAGGCAGGTTTTTCCAGCCAGTACAGAAGTGCTGAGCTGGTGTAGAAAAACTGCAAAGTAATTCAAATTGGGTTTCATTGATGGCCAGAGACAGCAGCAGTTCCTCAAGCCACAAACTCAGGTGTATCATTCCCATCTGGTTTGGATGCTCCTATACATGCCATAGGTGCTGATGGCACTGTAATCCCTGTGGCAGGACTGTCCCTGCTCTGGCATGGGCATGGCATTCCCCAGGGACCATCCCTTCTGTGTCTGGCAGCACTGCCACCATGGCACTTCTGCACTCTGGGCTTTGAAGATTTTATTGAAGTCCATTCCCACTGGGAAATCTGCCTGAGACTTATTTCATTAGGAAAATAGTTTCATTAGGAAAATACAAATGGACATGAGGTAAATCTTTACAGTGTGGATCTAAGGGAGAGCGGAAGCACATCGTAGTTGTTGTGCTGGGCGCAGCTGTGACTTGTGGGGTTTATTCTGGCTTCTCATGGTGCATAATTCCTCTTGCTTTCCAGCAAAAGTCTTGGGAGAAAAAGGGAGGAGAGGAATTAGGAGTTTTGGAAACTTGTCTGCAATATTTCTACTATTTGGAGCAAAGCTGACTGTGCGCCTTGTAAAAAGGAGGATTTTGTTGATGTTCATTTGCTTTGGGGAGCATCAGACATTTTGAGGAACAAAATAGAATCTCAGAATCATTGAGGCCACTTCCAGTTGTTCCTTGGACACTTCCAGGGATGGGGACTCCACCACCCCCTCAGGCAGCCCCTTCTTGTGCTTGTCCATCCTTTCCAGGAAGAAATTCCTCCTGATGTCCAACCTGAACCTCCCCTGGTGGGAGGTTTATCAATAGTATTGATAAACTGACAAATGTAAATGGTAACAATCTTTATTCCTTCTGTTCTGATTTCTAAAGCACCTGTAACTGCAGGGGTGTAACTTGCCTTTGGGCCAATCTGGGAAAAATGATGTGAGCTGGTTCAGCCACTTAGCAGGACCTCTCTGGGGCTGGTGGGCCATGACACAGAACATGGGACAGCACACTTGGAATTAGCTTTGGATTGATAATTTAGATGATGTTCAAGGTCTTTTGATAATGCAGATGATCCTTAAGGTGCCTTACAACCTTATGATTCTACGATTTTATATTTTAGTTTTAAATTCCTGAGTTCAGAATAGTAATAATCTTGAT
Organism: Empidonax traillii; assembly: GCF_003031625.1. NCBI lineage: Eukaryota > Metazoa > Chordata > Aves > Passeriformes > Tyrannidae > Empidonax > Empidonax traillii. Next base: position 87,253 of record NW_020955502.1, read on the forward strand.
ATGCCACTAAATAATGATAAATAAAGCAATTGAAAACAAAACCCAAACAAAAGATGGAGATTAATGTTTGATCACTGGGGGGAAATGTGCCAACTACAATTTCAATATTAAATTCCAAATAGCATTTTTAGAATCTCTGTTGCTCCCAGCCTTCCCTCTCTTCTTTCACCCAGCAGCAGGGCTGGGAGTGCCAAACTGGGCTTTATTGGGCTGTTTATGCAGGGGACAATGAGCAGCAGATGCCCATTGATAATGGTAATGTGGATGCAGACATGGGGTTGAAAATGTTTCTAAAGTTGCTGAAGAAGCAGGAAAAAAATGTATGTTTCTTATTTGAATCAGTTTTACCTTTTTATCAAGAAACGGCTGAGGAGTCTCTCTGAAATGCCAGGAGCCTGAGCAGCACCACAAACAGATTCCTGAATCAAATGGAAATTAAGCTTTCTGCTACATTTCTGCAATAATCTATTCAAAGAGGAGAAAAAGCTAAAAACCTTAATAACAATGGGAGAAATTATACAGCCCCACGGTTTTTCCAGCACTGCTGTTAGCAGAACACTGGATTGATGTTGTACCTATTTTTATTTTTGCTGCTGGAACAGCCTTTGTCACAGAGAGAAGGCACACAAATTTCAATAGCTCCTACATTTTGTGAAATATATGGAGTGTTGCACTCATCTGACCTTTTCAGAATTTTTCATTTCAATTGCCTGGTCACCCCAGTCCTTTGCAACAGGTTGGGCTCCCCTTTAATGGGAAGAGGAGGAGTGCAATGGTCAACTATTCAAAATACTGAATATTAAAAAGGTCAACAGAGTATGGCATGGCAATGTGAAAATGAGACAAGACAATACAATCCCAGATACCTCCTTGCAGTGACAAAAATTGTAGCAAGGAGAGAAAATGTCACAACACAAATACATTTCCAGAACGGATGGGAGTGTTGTGTTCAATGAGTCTGTCCTTGATGCAAAGTTCAGGCTGTGTCCCTGCAGCCTGTACAAACCCCAGGGAATGGGGCTGTATGGCTGACAGGCAAAGGTATTCAGAGTCTGAGTCATAGAATCATGGAATGGCATCAGCAACGGGTGAACACTGGGCTCTAGCCTTTATCCCTCCCACCAGTTTGGATGCCGTGAAAATGGGACCCAAAGTGCTCTTGGTCATGGCCTTAAACTAGTAGAGCTCCAGAGAGGTAATTAGAGAAAGCCAAAACCAGATATGAAACAGCCTGTGCCTGCCTTCACTCACATGTAAAATGTTTGGGATGGGACATACGTGTCCTGCCTGCTGGGACTGTGGAACAGCGTGGGGAGAGAGGCACTTCTTGCTGTTACAGCCCATATTGGATCAGTTCAGGTGCTTTTTTATGAAATACACTCACCAGGGGCCATGGTTTCTCAACAGAGTATTGGCAAGTACCATAAAACCCCCAAAGCAATAAAATAATGGTTGACAGAGGAACTTGGCTCATCACCTGCTGCTGCCTCTCTCCTGAGGGGGATGCGGGAGGCACCCTGTGTGCCCTCCCCATGGGGTTGAGCTGGGAAAAGCTCCTCACCTTAATCTCTTTGGGCTATTTGGGGTTTATGGGGCAGAACCAACACTTCAGGCTCCATTTGCAAACTAATGTTCAGGAAATGCACGTCCCACTCTCTGCCAAGCTGAGTGAGGAGCCCCCACTTCTAGGCAGAGCCAGCCCGGGAGGGTAATGACCCGGGGGGGTCTGAAACAAGTCTTGAGAGTATAAACTAGAAAGGTTTACACCCAAAATTGTGTGTATATATATATAGGAGCCGAGTGTCCCTCTCCCCATAGTGTGTAACACAACCAGCTCCTCCCCTCTGTCTCTGACAGCAGAACGTAAGGTACGTGCTGAGTTACAAGGATCTCCATTTATTCCTTAAAGATCTTTTACTGTCCAGATGCCCCTTGATCTGCTTCAATCCTGTTTTCCAGACTCAGGACTGGTGTTAACACACCATTGTTATTTCAAAAACACAATTCCGTTACTGATTCATCCTTAATTTCCTGTCAAAATTATTTTAATACTTATTTTCTCCACAATAAATGTTACATGTGGGTTTTTTTTCTCTCCCACGTATTTCTGGTTGCTTATTTATTTTTTAACTATTCACCTCCCCTAGGAGCATGGATCAGTTCAAGACCTTTAAGCGAGTGGAGGGAATAAGAAAAGCCAGGTATCCCTGGCTCTCAGATCCCTCTCCCTCCTCCCTATCCCTCTCAGTCTGGGAGGAGGGAACCAGGTGGTTGCAGAATGGGGGGGGCTGCCCTGGGGTCTACCTGGGGGGCTGTCAGAACGTGGCTGGGGCTCCCAGTCTCACACAGCCCTGGGCACAAGGGGGACTGGCTGTCCCTGGGGAACCATCTCCCTGACTTTCTGCCAGATAATTGTAGAATCATAGAATGGTTTGGGTCGGAAGGGACCCTAGAGCTCATCTCATTGCACCCCCTGCCATGAGCTGGGACACCTTCCACTATCCCAGGTTGCTCCAAGCCCCATCCAACCTGGCCCTGGACACTTCCAGGGATGGGGCAGCCACAGGGCAACCTCTGCCAGGGCCTCACCACCCTTGCAGGGAAGACTTTCTTCCCAATATGCCATCTAACCTTGTCCTCTGCCAGTGGAAAACCCCTTGTCCTGTCACTAGTTCCTGATGAAGAGTCCCTCTCTTCATCTCCCTCTGGCTTCCTTGTAGTCCCCCTTCAGATATTGGAAAGAATCTGAATTATGGCAGATTGGTTCAAGCTTCTCACAACTCACTTGGTTTTGAAGTAGAATTCACAGTGGGTATAGCAGGAGCGGGAAGGGCCATCACCTCTGCAGGGTGTGGCTGTGGGACCTCAGGTGTAGGAACCCAATTTGAAAGGGACACCTGGGCTGTGGTGCCAACTCTTACCTTAATTACCAGCAAAAACTCCATGAACTGTTGCAGTCCAGCTCTGTCTTACCAAAATAAGGGTTGTTGTCAGCAGTGACACCAAAGCACAGGACACGTGAGCTGGCAATCACCTGCCAGGACCTCGGCACTGGTGAGGCCCTACTGATCCTCTGCTTTGCCCCCCTCTGCCCTGACTCCCCTGATATGGGAATTCTGCCAAGCAGATATGTCGTCCTTGTATTTTGAGTGTTCCAAATACGGGAGGGGAGGGGAAAGGAGGGAAAGAGAGAGGAGGGAGGGGAGAGTCTTCCTAGCCTCTTGAGGAGACTTCAGATCAGGTCTTTCTAAACTGTTCCCCCGCTTCTCTGCTGGGTGTTAATTATTACAGCTTGCAACTCAGGAATTTTGTTCTCAGTCATATCCTAGTTTTATTCTCAGTGCATCTGAATGGCAAATTATTCATTTGCTCTAATCACAGTGGGGTTAGGATCTTCGGTATGCTAGTGACAATATTAATTGCCTAGTGAGGGTTCTTCTGAAGAAGGGAAGTTAGAAAGAATGATTCCACACCCCAAGTCATTAGGAGAAAAGCTCAATTCATTATCTGGGTGTTATTATTACTAATGACATAGTAATAGACTCCATACTAACAATAAATATCTTTTTATCAGCTCAGTGTTTTACTTAATAGCCCTTTTAACTCGCAGCTGAAGGTTTGTGCCACCCTCAGCTGACACACACTGTGCTGTCTCTCACTGGGAGCTGCTTCCTGCACGGCTCTGGTGTGAATCCTTTCTTTTGCAGGTGCTCATAGATGTGGGGCCACCACTCACAGATGTGGGGCCACACTGGTGATTTTTGGCCATTTCTGTGTGTTTTTGAGAGTGGTGTGTGCTGAGGCCCAGGGAGGACAGGGAGACAAGGCAGCCCAGAACAGGCTGGGGGGGCTGCCCTCCCTACATACTCTCTGCTGTTCACCTGGGGAATGACGACACACTCAGATATACCTGTACCTGTAGGGAGAAACCCCATCCAGCCTTCTTCTGTGTCTCCAGGAGCAAGACCTTGTGAATACGTTCAAAGCCAGGTTGGATGGGGCTTGGAGCAACCTGATCTAGTGGAAGGTGTCCCTGCCCATGGCACGGGAGTTGGAACAAGATGAGCTCTAAGGTCCTTCCCAACCCAAACTAGTCTGTGATTCTGTGAATACATTTCTGTAAAAACACAAAAATCATATCTCAAGACTGTCTATGAGAAATCTCTTCTGAAATGACCATGAACTCTGCACTACCCAAGGGACCTGAAAATACCAGGGCATGAAGTAGAATTTTGTGGGTTTTTTTCACACCAGGCTTGGTTTTCCTCCAGGGGAAAAAGGCTGTGGTGGAAGGATTTGGGTAGGCTTTGAACCATTCAAGGCCAGTACATGCCCTCCCCATCTTCCCAACAGGGCCCTCAGAGCACAGGACAGGCTTCTCTGGAGACTTGCATTTCTCATTTCCAATTGATGTTCTTTTCCAGGGATCTGGACACCAGATCCTGATGGAGTCCCCGAACTGCCCCTTGGCTCTGCCCTCCTGCATTGAAAGGAGAGGTAGGACAGAAGCACTGCTGAGGGGTGGGGAGAGGGTGAGGTCTATTTGTTTCTCTCCCTTTCATTATTTCAAAGTGTTTCATGTGGTGAGGACCTCTGGTGCTGCTCTGTCACTGGGGGTTCCACCCATACCCAGGGGAGGGGACGCTGTCCTGCTGCTGAGGCACTGATGGAGAAAAGACAGCTGGATTACGAATCCCTGTTCCCAACCTAGAGGGAATCTGCTCTTGGAAAAACAGTATTAAGAGACATTCCAGCACTATATCCTCTTATTTCCTGTCACAGGTGTACCAAGACAATTCTGGTGGTGCAGTGGAATACAAAATGATTTATTAATGACAGGAAAACCTGCACCCTTGGATATATCCTAAAGCAAGTTCGGAGTTATTGGCAGGGTCATTACCAGCTGCTCTATTAGCAAGGCCAGGAAAATAGATATTTTATCTTTAATTGAATTTCATATAAGTTGCAACCTGGCCTTTAACAGAGAGGCTTCATTTGAATTTATCACTGATCCGAACATTGGCTTTAGGCTCTTGGATTTCATCTCCAGTGCTGCTGAAAACACTTTTCCCCAATTGCATTCTGGCTTTGAATGCAGAAACCTTAACTAGAAAATCAGCAGTTTTGCTTTGGTGTTTTCTAATTTAGCTAAACCCGTGTCCATCACAGACCAGAAGTCTGACATTTTTTGCTTGAAGTGGTTCAAGTGATCCAGCAGCTCAGTGGGTTGAATTGGCTGTTCAATGCCTGATGTAGGACTCCCCCTTCCACCCTCCAGGCCCTGGAGCTGGGATGGATCCTCACCCCACATCAGCACCAGCTCCTGCTTTGCTCAGCCCTGGGCTCCTCCAGCAGCCGGTGTTCTCACCAGCTAAAGGAGGAGAAAGGCTTGGTTCAAACTGGAATCACACAGGAATTACAGGAGCTGACCGTGCATTTTAGTAACAAAATTATGCCATAGAAAAGCAAGCTAATATTTTAAACATAGTGGAACTGTTTGTAATTTGTTTGTAAAACAAATATCTACTTGATATGACATTACATTGTTGAATTACTTATTTACAACTCCAAATACCTGTGTTATTTGTGCTGCCTGCTATTGCAAACACCGAATTAATGTTCATTTATTTTTCCACTTAGGTTGTGGAGAATGCATTATGACTTCATCAATTGGCTTTGTTTTTCAAAGAAACTTATTTCAATCCAATTCCTTATGTCATGTTACAGATAAACGAAAGCCAAGGCCCCCCATATTGCAGGTGAAATCTGTAATGCCGTGGCTCCGGAGTGATGCCTTAAACAATCAAGCTAAATATGTCAAGGGACTTTTTAATACGCTGCACTGATGAAGCAAGAGTATTAAATTTATTCAACCATGAAGAAGGCTTTGATTATCGTACACCTCGGCTGTGCCGGTATGTGTTGACCATGAGAAAAAAAACAGGAGAAAATGAAATGTGATTAGTTCCTGATGGGCTGAAATTCCTTTAATACGCGTAACAGGGAGGGAATTCATATTAACAGCTTCCACCAAGAATTTATTTTTTTCCTATCTACTCCACAACACAATGAATCAGTGTCTCCAAAGGCTGATAATATTCTTATCAATACCTGAATGGGAACAGGTGGGCCGGCGCAATTTGCTGGTTTATTGTCTGCATTGTGCATCATTCCCAAGCCCTGGAAATGCCCCCCCAGTTTCACTTCTGAAAACAGAAGTGACAGTTGCTTTCAATCATTTTTTTTTTTCAGTACATTTGATTGTGCAGATTTGGAAAACTGATCAAGTTACAAGATTTTAAAAATTGTTTTTTGAGCTGCAGCTTAACAAAAGTGTATTTTTAAGAACCTACTAAAAAAAAGCTGTAATTCATTGAGTGAGACACAATTATAATATGCAAAAGGCACTGTCAGCAGATGGAAAAATGATGAGGAAGTTTAAAGCTAATTATTAATCACCTGGCTTTGGTGGCACTACAGAATTCTTCTCCCTGTGTCCCAGGAGGGTGCTGGATTTGCAGAGCTGCAAATGGTGGTTTATCTGTATTATTTTTAGGAAAGGCTCTAGTGCCCACATACATAGTGCCAATGTTTACAACTGAATTGTTAAAACTCCATGTTTTACTCCTCCCCTGCCTCTGCAGTGATTTCCCACCTGCTCACTGAAAGTGAAGCAGCACAGGAATTTTAACATAATTCACAAAGAAGTGAGAAATCGAGTTTCAAATGTTCAGCGTTGTTAATTTGTGTGCATCACTTGCGGAGGCAAAAGTGATCACAGGAGGAACTTGAAGCCAGAAGGGAAAATACAATTGCATTGGTAGAGAGCATCCTGATGTCTGGGCTGCCCCCCTTGACCCTGCTCTGCCCGGGCCCCAGTACTGGCATCAGGGACACCACAGCCTCCTGCAATCAAGGAATCCCAGACTGCTTTTGGATGGAAGGGACTTTAAATCTCATCCCGTTCCACCCTCTGCCATAGGCAGGGACACTTTCCACTATCCCAGGTTGCTCCAAGCCCCATCCAACCTGGCCTTGAACACTTCCAGAGATGGGGCAGACACAGCTTCTCTGGGCAATCTGTGCTAGGGCCTTACCACCCTCATAGGGAAGACTTTCTTCCTAATATCCCATCTAACCTGCCCTCTGGCAGTGGGAAGCCATTCTCCCTTGCCTTGTCGCTACATGGTCTTCTAAATAGTCTCTCTATGAAAATGTGGAATTTCAGCTGGACAAGTGCTGGGTTTTATGCAAATCCTGGAATACCGACTGGCTGCTTCCTCTGATCCCCAGTTTGACAGATGAGAGAGCTTGAGAGCTCAAGTATTTCAGTGGCACTCGTGCTGAAGATGATAAATGCTGTCTTCATCTGGCAACTTCAAGGTTCACTTTTTTATATTTGAAGAGGGACATGCAGATGGTTAAAAACACATCATTAATAATCCTTCCCTGTGAGCAAGATTGATACACACAGCATAAATCCTCATGCAGCTGATTTGGCTTCTGGTAGACACAGAGTGGTGCTTTTGCCATCAATATTTGGGCTGAAAATTGAAGTCCAAGTGAAGGGTTTTTCTCCTGTTCCTTTTCAGAGCAGTGTGCTCCAGAGCTGTTATCCCACCTGCACTCTGCTGATGGCTGCAGACACCAGGCAGTCCTGTCTGAGGAGCAGAGCAGCCGGTGAGAGCTGTGTCACAGGTTTCAACACTGCAGGAATGAAGTGCGGCACAAACTGCTCTTTGCAGCACTCGAGTCCATGTAGAATTCAGAGGGTCTGGGGTTATATCAGCAACAGTCCCACCGGCCCAGGCCTCTGCACACTAGTGATATGGTCTATTGGAGGGCAGGAGAGGAGGGGTTTTCAGGACTGACTTTGTCAGACTGACTTTGTCAGGGCTTGGTTTTCCAACAGTAACAAAAACTTTCTTCCTTGTATTTGTGAGGATGTTGTTTAGGGTTTAATGAGGCTGCTGACCCAGCAGAGGGGTCCTGACCACCAGGGTCAGCCAGCACTCTTGTCTCTCTCCTGCCTCCAGGTCACACTGTCCGTGGCATTATCCCATCTGCAGGTCATGGCTACTTCAGCTTTGGTGCTGAGGGCAGGGGAGAGAGATGTGAGAGCAGAAAACTCTAGCCCCAGAGCCATGGTGTCCTGCACCATCACACCCGGATCTTCTCCAGACTGGGAGATACATCCAGGGAAGCCTGTACAAACAATCCTAACATGGCGAACATCCCCCTCTTCTGCTAGGAAATGAGATACTTGGCCTTTACTATGCAAGAGACCTTTTTACCTCTCAATTTCTGTAAGAAATTGGGAGTATAGGGCTGGAAAAACACAGCCCCATCCATATCAAGCTCAAATAGAAGCCAAGTCATTGCCGAGCATGTGAAATAAATTTGGGGTATTGCAAGGAAACTGGGAAAAGACAAGACATGCTGAGCATCAGACAGAAAAATGAACAAAGGCTGCAAATGCAGCCTTGATGGAAACCTCTGAGGTCTCCGTGCTCTCCGAGGTGAGTGCTGGCTGAAAGAGGGCTGGAGCTGCAAGCAAATAAATGTTCTCTTGTTATTTGGTTTCCCCTGTGTTCATGGAAACAAAAATTGCATTAAGAAATACCTGACTTCACTATCAATTTTTATTCCCAGTGGAACTCCAGACAGGGCTCTTGGCTTTGGTCTCACTGTTTAGTGCCCTGTGAAACATTCCACAGCCTGTTTGCTCCTTTTCCTCCTCACTCAGACATTGGATATCAGGTGAAAAAAAGGACTCTTTAATTTCTGTTGCTCTTCATGAGGTTCTTCCTCTTTTCTGAAGTGTTTTTAAGTGAGGAAGAGCATCATCCTCAGTGACATTATGAAGACAAAAGCAGATGCAAAGTAAACCCAAACCATAAGTATGGGAATATCCTTAGTGGTTCCCACCAAGCTCCTCTGGCTTGTTACCTGCAGAGATGTGGAGAGCAGAGATGGCTGTGCTGCCTTGGCATGAACTCCCCATGCATGAGGAGCCCATAGCACCAAGGCCTTGTGTCTCCTTTGTCAAACACATCTAATTCCTTTTCTCCAAGTGGTGTCATTGCTCCTGGAGTTCACACAGTCTGCTGGCCTCCTTCGTGCTCTGTGGCTGCGAGTTCTACTGTTGCCTCTGACCATGTTGCCTTCCCTCCTGTTAATGTCCAAATGAAACAGAAATACATTTTTAAACCTGTTTTGATTTAGTTCAGGTTTTTTCCAACTGCACTTAAGACCTAGTCTTCAGCTTTATCACAACACGAGAAGAGGCAGAGATGGTTCTGGGGAGAATGTTCTGGGTGTTTATCTCTTTGAGGATGATTCAAAGAAATGCTTTGAAGGACACCTTTGCAGAGGGCCACTGTGTGGAGCTGGGTGGCCGTGGTGCTCGAGAGAGGGACTTCTGCTCAGGGAGCAGACAGTGTTATTTGCTTTGCCATGCACAGCCCTGGCTGTGGGGAGCTCTCCCCTTGGGAAAAGGTCAAGTAGATCACATGACTGGGGAAAAAAAGGTGAAAAGAGGCTCAGCAGGAAACAGCCTCCAAGCAAAGGCTCAGGGACCATTGTGCTGCTGTTCCCTGAGGAGCAAGTTTTACATATGCAGTAGAACTCTTGAATCTCTTGATTCACAAGAGAGAAACCTCTGTGATGTTTCTCCCAGTGCAACAGTAATTAAAGTGAGATGAAGATGGGATGGCTGTTTTGGAAAGCCTCCCAGTGCCAAGGAAGGGTTGGTGCCTCTGGTGTCCTCTGGGTGGGTGGTGGCTGTTCCCTGGAGTCACTTGGAATCAGTATCAACAGTGATGTGCTGAGCAGACTGTGGATCTCATGTCAGCTCTAAGGAACCCCTTTAATATTTCAGTTGGATTCAGACAAAAGCAGAAATGAAAAAATGAGAGATTCACAGTGTCATGGAAGAATATTTGCTGATTGAGAGGCAGGCAGCTTTTTAAAAAACTGTGGGGGACATCATTTGCAACTCGTTCGTGAGAAGAGAGAAGTCCCATGACAGATTTCAAATCTTTGGCACAGCTTTGTAACTTTATCAAAGGGAAGCATCAAAGCAAAGAACTTTGTTCTGAAAAAAAATAAAGGCAGAAAAATAATCTATAGAAACCACAACAAAATATAAGATCAGGATAATCATGTTGCACCATCAAAAAGGTGCCATTTTTGTGCTTTTTGTGATGTTTTCTTTGTGACAGTTGGGTCTCAATGGCACAGTGAAAATAACTTGCTTGCCTTGTGATTGACAGGAAATTTTAATGCTTGCAAGCAAATGCCAGCAGGAAAACAATCTCAGCCCACATAATGCACACCTTAATGCAATATTGGATTTAACTGCCCTCCTTGTGAGTTAATGGGTAATTGGACCCATATGGCACCCAAAAGAAGTGCAAATTTGGGTTTTCAGTATGAGAAGTCACCTGGGAAACTGTCTACGCTTAGTTACTTATCAATATTCAGTGCAATTGCCAAGACAAGATAAAAGCATAAGATGGGAACTCAAGAGTTTGGATGGAAACAGAGACCAAGAAATGCAGCAAGAGAGAATCTAAAGGCAACAGTTTCTCCTCATATTGACCTGACTATACTGACAAAAATAAATGTCAACTGTTTTCTATAGTAACAGCTCTGAATGGTCCAGGGATGAACAGTATAGACACTGTTGCCCTTTTTAGTCTTTTTTTTTCCTCTCTACATGTTTGATTCAAAAAACTCGTATTTTTATCACCCTTTTTTTTCTTTATTTTTAATTTTGTAATCATCATTCCATCAGCTATCTTGGGGTGGATTGTCAGTGAAGGAGCAAGTCCATTTTGGATGCTGCAGGGAGTTCAGCTGGAAATGTTAGATACCATAAAGCCAGAAAAATGACAGATGGGCAGCTCTTCCTGGCTCAAGGGTTGTAGCTCCAAGGAGATATCTGAGAACTAGAAATGTCTGCTTGGAAACCAGCATGTGACTCCAGTGCTGTGTGGAGAGCTCTGCTAGACCAGCAAGGACCAAGGCAATGGTCTTTAACCCCTAGCACAGGTCTTGCTCCAAAGCAAGGGGCTATGCCTCTGTGGGATCATAAGAGGGCAGGATCAGCCATTATCCTTCATTTCATTCACACAAGAAGGAAAGAGGAAAGGAATGAAGCCGGAGTTATGGTAATTGTTGGCTACTTATCACCACTGAGCTTGGTATACCTAGTGTGGCACGCCTGGAGTAATAGCAGAGAGGATACATTACAACAGAAACTGCACTTATCCTGGTTTTCTGAAATATCACAGAATCATTGAGGTTGGGAAAGCCCCCTCAGACCACCAAGTCCAACTGTTCCCCCAGAGCTGCCAAGTCCACCACCAACTCGTGTCCTCAAGCACATTTTTTGTGGTGGGGAATTGCTCTTGGGGAGCAAATCCCCTCCCTACCAGGCAGAATCCTCTCCTTCTGATCCTCAGGGAAGGTAAATCCTCAGGAAGATGTCTCATGCTATCCACTCCTCGCCGCTGACACTGGAATGTTTTCTGTGGCTGCCTCCTCTGTTTGCAAAGTCACATAACCTTGACAAAAAGGTAAAGAAGAAATGTATTTATTTTATTTTGCTTTGAGACAGCTCTGTCCAGGCACAGCGGCCCCAGTTATAATTGATATTACTGCAATTTCCCTCAACTTCTCCAGCAAATATGAGACAGTGCTGCACCTCAAGCACCTGAGAAGAAACCTGCTCCGAAACCCTTATCATTCCAATTTTACACACATTCTTTTTGTGGGTGTATGTTTGGTATTTCACTCTTATCTCCCAGCCTGCTGCAATAAACCAGTATTTCTTAAGAAGAGCCACTCTCAGTCTCAGACCTAATAAAAAGTCTGTCTCACGCAAGGAGGCTGTTGGCCCTTTGTTGATGAAAGTTGTTATTGTTTTGCAGGTAAAGCAAACACAGAGCGGGTTTGCCCATGCTCTAGTCACAGTCTGTCACTAATGAGGGACTTGTGCCAGCACACACAAGCAGCACATCAAAGTACATACAAGAAAACAATGGGTTTCCTCTCCTTCAGAGGTCTGTCTACCCCAGAGCAGGACCCCATGGATGCACATCATTAACTCAGAGGTGGGGCACGATCTGGCCTCAAAGGTGCATTTGGCCACTCCCGCAGCTGGAAAGGAGCGTCTGGCCCCACTTATCTACAGCATGACACTGGCACTGGCTGCCCAGGGCAGTGCTGGAGTCACTATACTGGGAAGGGTTCAAAAGATGTGTGGATGTGGCAGTTGGGGACATAGTTTATTGATGAACATGGTGGTGGTGCTGGGTTGATGGTTGGACTTAATGACCTCAGAAGGCTTGTCCAACCTTCATGATTCTGTGGTCACATGATTACGCTCAGATAGAAGTGCCAAATGAAGGCCCCACAGCCCTGGCCCCACACAGAGGTTGTTTCTCAGTGTCTCTTAGAGCAAACATTGGTGAGCTGTAAGTACTGCAACCAGCTGTGATGTTGAACTCCCTAGCCCTGTGTGATGGTTCTCTTCCCAATCGTTCATTACAGCTGTCACCTGAACCTTAAACATTGGCAGTGCAGGAGAGCTGGGTCAGGACATACACAGATTATTCCTACACACACACATCTGTGTGGGAGTGCAAAACTGAGTGGAACTGAGGCATCTCACATGGAAAAAACACTACATGGAAAGCCTTCCCTAAATAATGTTGGGTTTCTTTAAAGTGACAGCAGTACAAACGTTTAATGCACACACACATATGTTGTCGAGAGGGTTTTGCTGTTCACACTCAGCTATGATGTACATGCCAGGAGCTGTTATGTTAAAAAACCTGTATCTCAGTTCTCCTTATGTCAAGGCCCAGTTTTAGATAGAATTCTAAAAAATAATGTCATTTTTCTACTCATTTATTTTAGCAAATAATTTTAGGGATGACTGAATTCTTTGCAGAACATGCTGTTACTATATAATGGGACTAATTAAGAGATTTCAGATCTAAAAAGTGTTCAAACATGTTACAAGACCAACTTTGAGTATGCACACGATTTCACGGAGAATTTTCTGCTCCTTTGCAGGTACTCAAGGCAACTCTTCTGCAGAACTGCCTTCCCTCAATGCTGGGAAAAAGCAGATCCTGGAGTGTTCCAAAGAGGAGGGTTGAAGTTTCTGCACTGATGGCAAGGACAAGAGTTCAATCAGAACAGTAATTCTCCCACACTCCTTTTACCTGTGATGAGAATACCAGTCCCTTGGATAGGTGTCACTTATTTTGCTCTGTGTAGCCAGGAGTCCTCTAAAGTGCTGACAGGTTCCAGGCTCTGTTTGTGCCCCAGCTACAGCTAATTCTGAGGATTTGGGTACTTCAAAGCTCTCTGTTATTATTTTCTCCATGTTACTTACATTTGAAAGTCAAATGATTTTCCAATGAAAAATTCTATTGTCATTTAAATCAGGTTAGTTTTAAAATATCAAATATAGTTCAATAAAATTTTGGTTTTAAACATTTGAAATCAAGCATTTCAGCCAAGTGGCACATTTCGTTTTAACAGTTTAAAAGGAATGTTTTTGATCTTCTGTTTCCAAAGAGCTTGTCCAAATGAAGCCATTAGTGCTTACGCTTAAAAAAATTAAGACTTCTGAAGATTACCATCGTGACAACATTTCAATTTCAGTAACGCAAAATATTTTTACTAATTCAAAATGACTTTAAAATGCGTTAGAAATTTTGATTTCTTTCAATCCCAATTTGAAGATGGAAAATCAATGCATTGAAACAAAAAAACACAGATCCCTCACAGATACATTGGAATTATCATTTGTTAAGCCCAACCCAAATTTAGCTTGAAAGTTAGGGATGATTCAAAATATTGACATTAATTAGAGTAAAACCTGGGGATCTAAAGCAGCTCTACCCAAATAATTTCATTACAATATTACTAAAATCATTAGCCTGATGGTAAATGGGAACCAAATGGGCATCAAGTGGGAGCAGGAAAGGATATTCTTTGTATTTGAATAAATGATTGTAGGAAAGGTCCTTCCTGTTTTAGGGCATTGCCTGTGTCCAGGTGTGTACTCTGGGTCTTCACCAAAGAGACACCTGCAGAAGGTCAGACTGTGACAGAAGGACACTCGGCTAGCACGGCACAGAGTCCCCCTTCCACTGGTTACAGCTCTGTGTCTGCAACCACCTCTAACTCCAAGAAAGTTAGAGAAAGGGAAAGAGGGAGTGAGGCAGGGAGGAAGGCAGGAAGGAAGGCAGTAGGGCATGGACAGGGGCACCTTCCACTAGACCAGGTTGCTCCAAGCCCTATCCAATCTGGCCTTAAACAATTCCAGGGATGGGGCAGTCACAGCTTCTCTGTGGGGTTATCTATCCAGTTTCTTCAATTTCCAAAGAGGAGGATTTTGATTATACAGTAGTCTGCGCTCAGGAGCTTTGGAAACGAGCAGCACTTCAGCCTTCATTGTATTTCCTTTTCTTAGAGTGCCCATCCCTTTATTTTTCACTCATTGTTCCTTAGCTAACATGACTTTAATTGTGACTGGAGAATGATTGAGCCTGTGAATTGTGAGACTGTTGTCTCTTCACAACATAGCAAGTATTGCTCTGATTAGAGTTCTCTCTCCTTTCATTGCTGAACAACTTTAAGCTTAAAGAGAATTTAGAAGTGAATAATATTTGTGGTGAGAGACTCTTTCCTGCACACAAGTGGATACATGTCCAAAAGACAAACCTGCTTACACAAACCTGCTCTTACAGCCAGAGCTCTGCTCCTTGTGTCCAGAGCAGAGTAATGAAGCTGGTGAAGGGTCTGACTTTTATTTCTTGAAAAGCAGTCACAGAGGAATCACAGAATCATGGAATCACTGAGGTTGGAAAAGCCCTCCAGGACCATCGAGTCCAACCTGTGCCCGATCCCCACCTTGTCACCCAGCCCAGAGCACTGAGTGCCACGTCCAGTCGTTCTTTGGACGCCTCCAGGGATGGGGACTCCACCACCTCCCTGGGCAGCCCCTTCCAGTGCCTGAACACCCTTTCTAGGAATAAATTCTTCCTCATGTCCAACCTGAATCCCCTCTGGCACAGCTTGTCCTGTCGCTTGTTCCCTGGGAGCAGAGCCTGACCCTCACCTGGCTCCACCCTCCTGTCAGGGAGTTGCAGAGAGCCAGAAGGTCCTCCCTGAGCCTCCTTTTCCCCAGCCTGAGCCCCCCCAGCTCCCTCAGCTACTCCTGCTGCTCCAGACCCTTCCCCAGCTCTGTTCCCTTCCCTGGACACGCTCCAGCACCTCTGCATGTTGCAGAGAAGGCTATTTGCTATTTTAAGACTAATTAATGTTAGATGAGCACAATAATTTTCTCTCCAGAGGTTGAAAACCAGTAAAGCTGCACTTCACTGCAGAGCACTACGTCAATATACATCAGGTGACCCAGCAGTGCATTGCAGGGATAGGAATTCGATTTTTTGAAAACATTTTTTTATTGGTGGTAACAGTGTCAGGAAGGGAGACTCTTCCAGGGGAGGACTTTCCTCTGAAGAACTGTTGCATTACCACCTTGGTTTCCAGCACATGATGTAGATCAGAGACTGCTTTTAAAAATAAGATGCGTAACTGTGCTTGTCCTTAATTTGCTGAAGAATCTTTGTAATCCTGCAGAGTTCATAATTGGAGACCTAGAGCTCAGGTGTGTTATGCCTTTGCATTCCAAGGGGGGTGGAGCAGGAGGCTGGATGGGGTCATTCCATCTGAAGCCAACTCAGTGCTTCCACTTGGTGCTTAAAATGAAAATAATTAAGAAGTACTGTTTGTCATGGTGAGACTGAGAGTCCTTGTGAGAATTTGTGACTATTTGCTTAGTGGACCTTCTGGAAAACGAATCTACGCAGCTCTTCAGAGTGTCTCCCTACTGAAGGTCATATTTGCAAGACTGATTCAAAAATAGATCATGATCTGGGCTTGGACGATTTTACAAAAGCAAAAGAGCGGGGACACTTTACAAACAGTGAAGTAGGTGCACCATGTGAACAAACATGGAATGTAACCCAGCATCCTGAAGTATCTTGTCCAGCCCCCAGAGTCTGACAGCTGTGACTGGGTGGTTCCCATCAAAGAGTGTGCCAAGGACTGGAGCACAACTTGCTAGGCAAATTAGCAGCTAATCCGAGTCTGGGCCAACATACAGAGAAATTAAAAAATACATTTCCAAACAATAAGAAAAATATTAATATTAATAAGACAACAACCCCCTTTCATTTAAATCCACTTACAGATAAGGTAATAAGTGAAGAAGCTCATTAAAAATCAAATAATAGCCAATTATTTGGATAATTCCAATTAAAATGTGTTTTCATATAAAATCTTAGCTCTGGTCCAAAACAAACTCTCTAGCTTTCTCTGGAAAGCCAACACATAAATACAGAACCAACTGCTTTTGTACCATCATTGAATTAATTGCAAATTAAGGAAAACCCATCAAATACAGCATTGCTATTAATTCCTTCATTTGGTGTTCCCTGCTGGAATCTGTCTCCAGAGCCTGGAGATGCCCAGGTGGTGGTTAAAGGAGTGATTGTTGCTCTTCCAAATTCACTTGGCTGATTGGGAACACTCAGCAAGAAAGAGGCAGCAGTGGGAACTGTGGCAGGAGGGGACATATCGTGGGCTGGAGAACCCAGAGAAGGGGCAGGACAAACCCACAAGGGCAGGACAAACCTGTGTGGGGCAGGACAAACACATGTGGGCTGGGACAAAGCCCCAGGGGTCAGGACAAACACATGTCACTGGTGTGTGCTGTGCCCAGGACCACCGTGGTGCTCCCAGCAATCAGCTGGACTCAAACTGAGCTGGTTCTGTTTTGCTCAGCAGCCCCAGGCACATGACTGCCCATAAGGTGTTAGGAATTAATGAATTTTGTCACTTCACCCCAACACTGCGCCCTCAACAAACACCCAAAAGGCTCAAAATGGGGTCTCAGCTCCTGGGGGGACCCTTAAAAACTTCCCTGTTGGGGTTGAAGTGCAGGTTGGGCAATGTCTGTCTAAGCAGATCTGCAGCTGCTGCAGTGGGGATTGTCAGGGATTGTCCTAAAACACTTTGCTTAGAAAAATTAATAACTTGCCTTTTAAGTCCTCTTCCTAAAGCCTGCAAAACTGCAATTGAAATGGTAATTTTTAGAATTTAAATACAGTGGAGAAACAGCAACGACATTATCAAATGGTAAGTAAAGAGCACGTGTTTTGCTTCAACTTTATAGTGAAAATTTTTTCATATTAAAAAAAAAAAAATCAAAGAGCTAGTACTCTTTTCCTGGGTTTTTAAAGAAGTAATGATCAGTAAACTCCAGCAATTATTCTTATAAATTATTAAATGTCACTGTTAAACAACTGCACATTATGAGAAGGAAGAGACAGCAATTCATGGAGTAAACTTTGGGCTGATTTCATAGTCCTTCCATGTGATGCCTGCATAATTTTATGCACAGCATCACAAATAAAAGTAGAGTTTTCTTGATACGTATTTCACTATCAGTGTAATTGAAAAGCTTTAATACCATCTCGTGTGTTAATTCAAGCAGCAAAACCCCCTTTTGTGCTCCTAAATGATATGAAATCAGATCTATTATCTCATTTCAAACATGATATAAACTGACATGAAAGGATTTGTGTTGCTTTTACCCATTCACTACCTCAGAGTTTGCTGCCGTCTTTATCCCCTGCAACAATTACTCCAGGAAGGGCAGCTTTAGTGTAATGTCACACTTTAAACCCAAAAACAAGGTCAAATATCCGCGGTGAAACTGCCCAGATCCTTTGGAGGGACAGGAGAAAAGACACCTTTGCTGTTTTTTGTGCTTTATTATTTCTGATAAGACTTAAAGGATAATCACAGTGGCAACGTATTCTATTTATTATATTTACACCTGAGTTAGGGTATTGTAATTCCTACTTACAATTTGACATGTTAAACACTACACTAGCAGGAAACCAAAAATGAACTGACATGTCCCCCTAAAATGAGGTAAGTTTTATAAAATGAATAGTCCACAGTCTGTGGGTGCATTGGATCCATTGGCCAGTAAATGCAATCAGATGGAGGGGTTGGAACTCCCAGTGCTGGCACAATTTTGGGCAATGCAAACTCCTCCAAGCAGAGGAGGGAGTTTTCCAAGTAATACAGGGACAGTTTGTATCAGGCTTCATTTATCAATTAAAGAGAAATTTATAACACCACCAGAACTGAGTGGTAGCTTAGATTCAGGCTATCACAGACTGCTTGTGGTAACAGATGTTGTTCAGTTGAAGTCCAGGCTTCATAATGTAAACAAATCATTAAAATTGTGAAAACAGTTATAATCCATTTTATGAAAACATCCTGAAGTCCTGCAAAAGTCATTCACTCTATGGTATGATCAGGAAAGGAAGTGATACCTCATAAAAAATACCAGCCAAAGAATCTTCAACTGACCTACAGGAAAACTGCAGAGACTTGTACGGAAAACAAACAGGATGTAGAAAAATTAACAGCAATGAATATGCAAGAAGGGTAGAAACTCAGAATAATATTAAAGAAAAAGAAGAACAGAAGAAAAGTCAGACCAGTAAAAACTACTTTTCTAATGAATAAAAATAATTCCAGTGGTGGAATTGGGCAACATTTTGAGCAGCCTAGTCTGGTGGAAGGAGGCCCTGCCCATGGCAGGGGGTGGAACAAGATGGGCTTTAGGGTCCTTCCTGATACAAACCATTCTAATGATCCTGTGATTCTACAACTCCATGATATTTTAAAAGGTTTGACCTCAGGGCTCTCTGGACCCCAAGTGTCCCCTCGGCACTGGCATAGCTCGAGTCATGTCAGCGCACAAAGGGCACGTGATCCGGCACTGGCAACAGGGGGCTGCCAGACAGTGCTGGGAAAACAATGGGACAGCTGATAAGGGACTCAATTAATAAACTGAGGAAGGATAATGTAAATAATGCCAGTCAGGGAGGCTGTATTAGAAATAGATCCTGTCAAGCTGAATTGACATCTTCTTTTAATGAGATGATGAGCTTGGTGGATAAAGGTAATAGTGTTGTTGTAATGGGTGTCTGTACAGCATCTGAATAGTACCATATCACATTTTAATTAAGAAAGCAGAACAACACAAAGTGCAGGTAATAAACAGGCCGAGCATTAACAACGAGCCCGTGGTTGGCTCTCGCCGTGGCTGTGGGAGCCCCAAACAGTCTCACTCCAGACGCTCCAGCTGAGTTGGTACAGCAGGTCACATTAGCTGCTGCATATGGTCCTTTCCAGCCTTCTGCTCCCTGTGTCACAGCATTTGGACAGTGTTTTTAAACTCCAGACACTTGGAGAAATGCTGTACTGTGCTCTCACCACCACAGATGCCATTATTGTACAGAGCTTTTCCTGTACAATTTTTCCTTTTTTTTTTTTCTTTCTTCTTCCTTTTTTTTTTTTTTTCTTTTTCAAAGCAGTGTGTGCTTTCTGCTTCTGGTTGTTTAAACTGCATTTGTGATGTTTATGCCCTGTTGATTTTAACAGCAAAGGATCCACTCTTTTATTCCTTAAATCTTTGCTCTGCAGACTATTCCATGTCACAGTCATACAAACTGGACCTCTGGACCATCGGATGGTGGCGTGGAAATAGAAATGGGATCCTGGGAGGAGACGGCTACATCAGGACAGAGAATGACAGCACTGCACTCTGGCACTGTTTTTCTGATCTGCCCCCAGCACGATTACTCTGTGTTTTCTTTGATCTTGGTGTTTATCACCTATCCTGACACCTGTATGGTTTTTCTCTGAACTCCTGCAGACTGGAGTCTTCAGCATCTCAGTGTTCAGCATCTCAGTGCTCTCTGATATCTGTGATTTCCTCTTTGGTCAGGAGCTTCCATCTCCTCCTCCATCCTGCAGAGCCCTTCATGGGGCCTTCAGGGAGGGAGGACAGCTGGGGCAGATGTGTTAGCATTGGTTTGGAACCCAGCGCTGTAGGTTTGGGATGGGCAGCTTTGTACAACACAATCATGAGATCATTGCTGGGAACCAGAACATCCCTGGCAAACCCAGAGTTTCCAGCTTGGCTGCAGTGATGGTTGTAGCCCTCAGCTTACTTTGGAAGTGTGAGATGGAAATCAGTGCTGAGCAGAGCTCAGGTTCTGCTGCATGCTGAGAAAGGCAGGGAAAGGCATGTCATATTCTTTTCCTCAGAAGAAAAATCTAGTGTAGAATTTAAAGAGAAAACAAGAGAGGAATGTGTGTGAAACATGGTGTGGCAAATTTTTCTCTTCTTGTTTTGTTTTGTTTTGTTTTGTTTTGTTTTGTTTTGTTTTGTTGCAGGCAGTGACCCTCATCTTACAGCACTGCTCTGCCCATGGAAGGATTAAATGCAGACAGTGCTCACATGGTGATTTTGGTAGTCTACAATACTCTTAATAACATATTCATTTAGTGTTTGATTGATGTAAAGTTATTTCATCTTCTGGCTGGCTGTTTTCAGATGATGAGTATGAATCAGAATCTATGATTATGGCAGTCCACTAAACAGACCCCAGCCTTCTGTCTCTCCTGTTCTGAAGGGTTTTTTAACACACACACACACAGACACACATGAGTGTAAATACACGTAGAGCCCTGCACACAAGCACTGCTGTCAGTGTGATGCTGGAGCAGCCCTGCAGACTTCCAGAGAAATACATGAGCAATAAAATTTAGGGCACAACAACCTCTTTTGTCTCCATCTAATGCAATGTATTAAACAGACAGGGATATATGAGGGAGGGGATTGTCCATCTCTGCTCTGTGCTGGGGCAGCCTCACCTTGAGTCCTGGGGAAGCTTGGGCACCACAATATAAAAAAGGTACAAAGCTATTAAAGAATGTCCAAAGGAGGCCACAAGAATGGTGAAGGGTCTTGAGGGTAAGACTTGGGTCTTCATGGCTGAGGGCACTCGGCTTGTTCAGCTGGGGATGATGAGACTGAGGGGACACCCGTTGAGGTCTGCAGCTTTGTCATGAGGGAAAACTCCGATCTCTGCTCTGTGTGACCAGTGACAGGATCCAAGGGAACGACTGGAGCTGTGCCAGGGGAAGTTTACATTGGATATTAGGAAAAGGTTCTTCCCGCAGAGGGTGGTTGGGCACTGAACAGGCTCCCCAAGGCAGTGGTCACAGCACCAAGGCTGACAGAGCTCGAGGAGCATTTGGACAACACTCTCAGGGACAGGGTGGGATTGTTGGGATGTCCTGTGCAGGGACAGGGGTTGGACTGGATGATCCTTGTGGGCCCCTTCCAAATTAGGACATTCTGTGATTCTATGTATGAAATAAAAGTGCCGTCGCTTAACATGATGCTGTAAAAAGTGGATATGAAACTGGGACATTCATAGCCTGTAAAACACAGGCCACACCTGCCCTTTGAACCAAAATGCCTTTTACACTCTTTTGCTACAATGAAAATAATCAGCCCAGGATTTCTAAGAGACAAGCCGTAATTTCACCTCAGTGTTCGAGTGCCCAGCTTGAAGCTCCTTTACGGTGGCCGATCTGCAGAGATGTTTCTGGAAACCTGGCAGCATTCCAAGTTTGGCATCTAAAAGCTGGAACACCCCAAACTACAGCTGATCTTGTTAAATGCTGTCCTTAAGGACTATGGTAAAAATTAGGAACAGTGTGAAGGTCTAATTTTCTGAATGACAGAGTAAATCATAACTGGAGGCAGTTGCTTAATTAAGGCTGTGCAACTAAATGACTTCTCAATGTTCTGGCAGTTCCAAGAAACCCAGAAGTCATTTCAGGTCAAATGAAATGGTTCATTTAACCCTTTGACACTCTTTTATAAATCTTGTTGCAGTTTTAAGAAGTCCTTAAGCATTTACCCTTAAAACAAGAAGAAGTATTAAAAACCATTTCTTAATCAAAATAATGAAAATATATGCTGAAATTATTTATTAATAATAAATACTTAAATAAAATATGTATTTAAAGTAAACGAAATATTTCTATAAATAAAATTATTAATTCTTTGTACAATTTTCACAATTATTAAAATTTTGAACGCCCCCTTCCTGGAAGTGTCCAAGGCCAGGTTGAACAGGGCTTGAAGCAACCTGGTCGACTGGAAGTTGTCCCTGCCCATGGCAGGGAGTGGAATGAGATGAGCTTTAAGATCCTTTCCAACCCAACCATTCCATGAAACTTGGAAAACACAAATGTTTCATTGGTGACTCTGAAAATTCAGAGTTTTGAAAAAAGTTTTTAAGTTTCAGTCTGATTTTATAATTTCCTATTGTCAAAATTCAGAAAAGCCAGAGCAAATTCATGACCATTCATGACCACTAAGTTGTTTTTCTCTATCAGAACCTCAAATATTCCCAATTCAGCCACAGCTATGGGAATGAGGGTGAACCAGAGTCAGGATAAACCATAGTTTCTGCCATACACTTGCAGAAAGGGAGGTCATGATGTTGTTACTGGGGAAACAGATAAGGACAAAGAAGTAATGACTTATTTCTTGTTAGTAAGTAATTATTGATTACTTTTTAAGAAGAAATGCCTTTCTAGGAGGAGAAGTGTACAAGGGATTCTACTTGAAATATTGAAATTAATTAAAGAAATAATTGACAACAAAGTTTGGAATCCCTTAAAGCATTGCTGATGTGGTTGGCTCTGGCACACATCCGCCTGCCACCCCTCCATCCTCCATCCCTGCCAGCCTGACAGCAAGTAACTGCAACCAAAAGTGGTGTTTGGTCTGCTCAGTAATGGCTTTATCATGAAAAAACGTTGATATAAAACATGTTCTTTGAGTTCGAAACTGGTTAGCAACTTCCTGCACCTGATACAGAGAGTGTGGCAAGGGGGAGTGAGGTCCCAGTGCTCCCCCCGCCTGGCAGATGGGACAAGGACATCCCAGTCTGTGCTTAGACCCTCCTGGGATGCCCTGTCTCGCAGAGTCTAGACTTGCCTTTCAAACCTTGGCTCCTTGTGGGAGCGCATTTCTCCTGGTGTCAACGTTCTCTTTGGGCTGTAAAGAATAAAATGGAAACCAGGCAGATTGTTGCATCAAAAAGCACAGACGGGGAACCTATATTTAGACAACAAACAAATAAAAAGGGTAGGGAGGGGTGCTCACATGTGAAAGGAGAGATTTTTGTGATGTCTGGCTTAGCAGCGCTTTTCATTCCCGGGGAAATGCAGTGGCCAGCAAACGTGAATTGCCTACCCTGGATAAAATCTGATTTGGAGATAAATGGAAAATCCTACACATTCCAGCGACAGCGATAATGCTTCTGGAGAGAGACCAAAGCTGGGCAGACTCATGTGTGACCCCAATAAACATCTTGTGATGAAAATGTTGCTTCAGAGCCGTCCCATTTCCAGGTTCAGTTGAACATTCTGCTGCTGCTCAGCTTCCCAATGAGCTGGAGGAGGCAGGAGGAATTCCCAAATAACCCCCTGTCCATGTCTCCCTGACATGGCAAGGTAGTGTTTAGTGATCTATCAGTCTCCTATTACAGAGCATTATTCCATTCCCACCTCACCTGTTATTCCAAGTGGACCTCTGTCCTCTGCCTCTCATTCAGCAGCTCCCGAGGAGTGACTGCTCTATATTTAGAACCAGCCGCCTCCCAGCACCATCTTCACACATGAAAGCACAGTATGATTGGAAGAAAAGTGTTTTCATTTTAAACAGTTTCACAATCTGAGTTCCCAGAACGAGCTCCCATTTTCCATTCCAACAGCAGCTCCCGTGAATGTTGGGGTTCGCACACCCAAGGGGCAGGTTGAAGTCTTCTCCACGCAGAACTGCTGCTAAACTGAAAGTAAGGGAGAGAGGAAGAAAACCAGAATTAAGAGAACCAAGCAGTGCTCTGCCTGGGGAGAATTCCCAATTCTGCACCCTGTTTATGTTAATTGCCCAGGATTATTGCATATTTTTCCCATCAGTGAGGTTGGACTGACCTCACCTCCAAGAAACTGCTCCCTCAGAAAAGCAGACACCTTGTCATTGACTTTAAATAACTCTGAGCACTGTATAAAAATGGCATGTGTTGCTAAAAATAGATCTCACACCTTTCTAATAGTCAAAGGCTCCATTTCTAGAGCTTTACTACTTTTTTTTTTTCCCTCCAAAAATCAGTGATCCCAAGATCAGTTTTAATTTCCTGTGCACATCAAATGAACTCATCCCCTATTAACCAGCTCACTCGTGGCTGCGGGGCGGACCAACGTAATTCCATTTTCACCCTAATTCAGCAAACTTATTTTTCATGAGCTTAAGTCTCATTGACATCACTGGACACTGAGCATTACCTTAAATTATTAATGCACTTAAGTCATGGACCAAAATGAAACCCTACTCAGGAATATTGAGAGCCACCTGCACGAACCCTTCAGTTATGGAAGAATTGGTGCAAATTGTGGATGTCATGGAAACAAAATTTTTTTTTCTCAGCTTGTTTTATAGGGGTGGGGACTTCTGTTCCGTTTGGAAAGAGAAGTACAGAGCAAAGCAAAAGGGGTCTGAGGGATCAGGGCACCAAGGTTAATTTGTGAGCTAGTCAAACCCTTTGGCAGAACAAAGAACTTTGAACAAAAATTAAATGTGCAGCCAGGAAATGACCAAAAACCTGAATTTGTGGTACGTGACAGGAATGTGATTTCTCAGTAAAAGGATAAATAAAATTTTAGAATATTTCAGCATTTCTGAAACGTATCACTATCAAGTACATGCATTCCAGGTTTTCTGGAATCATGTGTTGAATGCATACGCTACAAGAGCTCACACACAGTTCCTTACTCTCTTCTTTTTTATGTACTCACATGATAGCATTGAAATATAATTTCAAATTCACATATCTTTACTACATCAAACTTGAAACTGCACCTAAAGGATGACTGTGACAGATTAATGGCACCAGCACTTGTGGTGAGGATATGAAAAGTGATATTCTCGCTTATATCCCATGTGCATATTTATATGGAGAGTGCCATAAATATCCTTTGGAGATGCTGGTTTGTCTGGTTGCTGACATGCTCTGAAGAGCACGGCTGCTCTTCCCAGGCCACACAAAATGGATTTACGTCACATCCCAGTCGCTTCCTCTCCCCCAGCCCATGCAACCAACGCTGACAAGCCCCAGAGCCTCTGTGGCTGCTCCCCACTCCCAAAGGCCTGTTAAGGTTTTCATCATCTTTACCTTTTACATGAAAAAAGAAATGCACTGCTCAGCTACAAGGCAGGAGAGACCCTCAGTTTTGGGGCAGGACCTGTTCTGATCTTATGTTTACTTCTCAAGCTGCAACGTTTTGTCACAAACTCATTTTCCGAAGAGCTCCCTGTATATTAGTCTCTAAATTGAACCTGTTGAATCTAAACCAGACTAATTTGATAAAATTAGGGGTTGGAAAGAAAAGAAGCAGGAAGAAAAACAACTTCAAGGGGTGTATGAGTTAACCTGAGCCATCTCCCACTTTAACTTAAAGCCTCATTTAGCTCCTAGACATGTCACATCAATTTGACCTCAATTAAACCCACTTATTCCTCTTACACGTCCCCTTTGCATTTGGCTCTTTATTTTACAATGCAAGCTGAGATAGTAAAAGAATAATTCCAATTATTCCTGTGTGTGCTGACGAATTGAGGATGACATATGGCCTGGTGGAGGGTGTTTAGAGGAAAAGGGCCAGATATGGGGAATCTGGAAAAGCTCTTGCTGTCGTTAAGCACCGCTATTGGTGCCAGGTTCAGAGCCTGGGCTGCTGCGCTGATTTTAAATGAGGGGAATGACACCACAAACTCCACCATGAGCTGAGAGACTGAGTCGGGATGTTCAGCACGGAGGGACACATCTGCCAAGCCTCTTGTCTTCAGCTGGTAGCAGTTCCAAACCTGCACTAGGCAGGATGTAGTCAGTGCTCTTGTTCTAACTGGTACTGAACCCTCAGAGCTCTCCAGGGCTGTGATGCTTTAATGTATCCCATGTCAATCTACTCTCACAAACTGACAGCAGAACAGTTTCAGTCTCTTTGACTACAAAAAGAATAAATTCAGTGTCTGCCAGCAGCATCAGACACACAGCAATGCTCCACGATATTTCATTTTTAAATAAATTTTCCATGTAAAAACATTTTATTTCTAATACTGTACTTTCAGCCTGATTTCTTCATTAGGTCTGCTGAAAAACATCAGCCCTGACACTGTCCTAGTATAGAAGATATCGCGATGACACAAGTGAAAGTTAAAGGCTTTTAGAAGCCACCCAAAGCAGCTTCCTTTAATATAAAGCAGCACAGAACCACCAAGAGAGTCACCGTGATTTATGCCACCTGCAATTCTGGCCCACACTATTTAACGGCTTTTATTAAATATTTAATTATCCTTTTGAATACTTTCCTTGATCTTTGCCCTTTTCTCCTGGGACAGGTTCCCAGACAGGCAGCATTGATACCACTTCTATGAGAATATTAAATGTTTATAGTGATTTTTATATGAGATGATCTCAAAGTGCTTAACACAGCGAGAGGGTTAGTCACCTCACCTTTGAAATGGAATATGTCCTCCACGCTGCTTGGAAAACATTCTTTACTGCAAGTTTTTCAGGAGACAACTAAGAATAAGGGGAAAATGTGTCCCCAGGGCCAGAGATTAATCATTCAAGTGTGAACACGGCCAGGACAGTGAGGTCAACCTCCCCACTTATCATAGGGAAGATGCCACTCCATCCTTAAGTATAGTCTTCAACTTACCCCATTGTACCATTACTGCCATTGTACCCCTCTGCTAAAGAGGGTCCAATCATCGTAGAATCATAGAATATTCCAAGTTGAAAGGGACCCACATGGACCATCAAGTCCAACTCCTGGATCCAGATCCGGGTCATTTACATCATTTTGAGTTTAGCCTCAGTCTGAGGCTAAACAATGCAATGTCCTAGATGTGAGTTTTTCCTCCTCCTTTTTCAGCTGTAATTTATTACTTTGAGTTTTATTCAGTGAGACGCTTTATTTTTCTTTTTATAGCAGCCAACATCTTCAAACAGCACCCAGTGAAAAGAAGAAATATTTCTCTACAGGCACAAATGGTGCTGGTGACTTCAGTATCTGTAACAAGCTTCCCTCACCAATGATCCTTCTGGCTGTGGAGGGGACACTGCCCGATGATCCTCAGCAAATAACCTGAGGTGTTTCTGGTGATGGCCTGGGCCTGAAGCTGTGAGTCAGGAGGGCAGTCTGGCATATGCTGTACTTCAATACACATGAACTGAGGGGTCTCGTGTTAGAATAGTCATTTACTCTTATCACAGAATCATAGAGTGGCTGGGCTGGGTTGGAAGGGACCTTAACAATCATCTTGTTCCAACACCCTTGCCGTAGGCAGTTCTTGGCTTGCCCCAGTTTTCCATAGAGTGTTCCAGCAACCCCAGGCATCTCTTTAGGAACTGAAATGCAGTTTGGCTCCTGGAATGTCATATTTTATTTAAATAATAAAGTGCATCTTAGTTTTTGATATGTGCAATCCATATTGATAGGCCGGAATGCTGAGAAGAAATTGCTTTCTGTTTTTCAGCAAGGAGACCTGTGGGTTGGGAGTGTGTCTGGTTGGGCCTATGTGGGACCTTCAGACTGAGCACAAAACTCTTCTACAGCTATTGGGCAGGAACACTTATTCCTGGTGCCATCGCTGGGCCACCAGAGGTGCAGGGCCAGCCCCTCACACTGGCATGGTCAGGGCACTGAAACCACCCTGGTCACTTGTCCTTGTCCTTTGACACCTCTAGAACATGCCACCACTAAATGTCACAGAATCATGGAATCATTAAGGTTGGAAAAGACCTCCAAGATCTTTGAGTCCAATCTGTGACCAAACCCCCCCATGCCCAGTAAACCATATCACAAAGTGCAACATCTACTTGTTTTTTGAACACTATTACCCAATGCTTGACCATTCTTTTAGTGAAAGAGTCACAAGCTCTTGTTTTAAAAATATTTTGTTTTAATTAATATGTTGTTTTCATTAATATATGTAATTTGCAGCAGAAGGGTGAAATCCCAGCTGAGCTGGAGTTTAACAGCACGTGTCTGTCTGGATGGAGCCCGACCATCAGTTACCATGGCATTGCATGCTGACAACAAGAAATCAATCCTGACAAATTACTTGCTTCCCTAAACCTGCAGCAGTTTAACATTAAGAACGTGGGGAGACAACACATGACGTCAGACACAGAGCCTGACCAGGGGGAATTCCACCAGCTGCCGCTTCCTGCTTAGGAGCAAACCCAGGCTGAATAGAGCAAGTGGGTTTTACTCCAGAGAGAAAACGCTGAAGGAATAAAAATCAGAGCTGCATAGTGAAGATCAATTGAAATACACTTACTTCCTTCCATGCAACCGTGAGCTTTGACTCTGTGTACAGACACAAACACGTATTTATGGCGCTGAATAAACTCATAAATTATTCTTTAACTGCAAGAAACTATTAGATGTGAAATTATGAAAAAGTTCTTAAATAGGGCTAGTGAGTGTTTTCAGAAGGGGTGGAATGTTCCATACCCTATGATGTAACAATACAGGACATATTGATATTTGGGAATCATACCAAAAAAACTTTTATGTGGAGGCAGGGAGTTGCAGTATTGGACTGAAGAATGTCAGATAAACTTCACTCCAGCTTCCTTGAAGGGGGTTGATAGGCCTTTAATCACTAAACCACACGAAGCAGGCCGATGAACCAGGGCTATGTCCACCCCCTCAGGTCCCTCCACCCCCTCAGTTAAACTGGTTAGAATTTACAGAGGAAATTCAATTCAATTTTCCTAAACCATTTGTGATTCTGTGGTCACAGAATCATTTAGGTTGGAAAGGACCTCTGAGCTCTTCGAGTCCAATCATTAACCTAGCACTGCCAAAATGACCTATTCAAGTCTATATTATTCAGAGAGAAGTTTCACTAAGTTATTTTTAAAACTGAGACTCTCCCTCCTGTGCATGTACATGTTCCACAGCTCTTGGGCTCAGCCAGGCAGGGAAATTGCAGTTCAGTCAAGGACATGTTCCTGTGTTTCAACATCTCTCATTTTCCCAATTCCCAGTCTCTCCTCATGTTCTTTCTAATCTTTTTCCAGCTCTCATGCCTTTCACTTTCAGGAAAGACTCACTTAGCTCAGGAACACTCTTGTCAAATGAGGGAGGGGAAAGATGAAACATCCAGTCATAAAGGTGGAATTGCACACATCCAATTTGTAATGACTGTACTTAAGATGCACTCAAAGACAATGGCAGCACCTTCATTGCTGTGTTATTGCTTCTTACAGCAACTTGCCCCATTATTGAAAAATACATCCCAGAATCCCACTGTATAATGATTGTGGATTTTCTTTCATGAATATCACAAAAAATACCCTAAAAAACTATGAAAAAAATTGACCAAAACTGCAAATAGCAAAGAAATTTTGCATCTAAGACTAATAACTTGTTCTTCTTGGAAATATGAAGAGATCTTGAAGGATTTTAATGGACACTGGAGTGTTTGACACAGGACAGGGATTTAGCAATGGAGCAGTGCCTTAAGGATTGAGCATTTTGCTTTGATCTGTTCCAATTCACCCTGTCTCTTATTTCAGTTTCTTGTTAATTTTTAATTTAAATGTGTGCTTGACAGAAATGTTAAAATGTCATAGAAATACATTGTTGCTGATTCATTTATAAATTTATGTTTGCTTTAGAAGAGCTGTTGGCAGGCTCAGAAATGTTCTAACACCCGTGAAATCCATCAGTGATTGCAGGGACAAGCTGAGACCTTCCACATTGTCAGGCATTAGCCTGTAGCTGATAAAAGGAAGAAAACCTTTCCTGTGAAGGTGGGGAGGCCCTGGCACAGGTTGCCCAGAGAAGCTGTGACTGCCCCATCCCTGGAAGTGTCCAAGGCCGGGTAGGACAGGGCTTGGAGCAATGTGGGATAGCGGAAGGTGTCCCTGCCCATGGCATGGAATGGAACAAGATGAACTCTGAGGTTCCTTCCAATGCAAACCATTCCATGGTTCTATGATTCCATAACTGAAACTCAGGAGGAAGGTCTATCCTTCCCAGGATGTCTGTGCTTCCAAATACAATTTTTCTCATTGAATTTGCTCACTCGCTTTCTGGACAAAACCTGTCACAACAGAATCCTGCATTGATTTTAGATCTACTCTGGCGACCATGGGGACTTTCATAGGAAAAGTGCTGGGAGAATAATTTAGATGTTGTGTATGTGCATTATCCAAAAGGCTCAAGAACTTCATAGGTCTTGGTGCCAGTAGGAATTGCAAAGCTCAGGTTACCCCTTGAGTTTCCCATCTTGGCAGTAAGGCATGGGGACTGACCACGGGCTGAGTGTCTCTTCACTGGGGAGATCCCAGAGGGTCCTGCCCCTGTCCCTCTGGGATACGTTGCTGACAGCACTGGCACAGCACTGGGGCACATTGATGTTTAATCGCCCACAGTCTCTTCTCCATTTTGCCCTCTGACATCACCTCACTCACCAACCACTAATCTTCCATGATAGTTTGCAGATTCCAAAGGCAATTTGATATTAAAAGAGCAGAAAAGAGCAAGAAGGAAATAGCACAGCAGCGCAGCACGGGAATGATGATATTGATGCTGTGGTGGATGAAATTAATTTCTTTGCAAGTAGTTGGACATGTGGACCATAACTGGGGAACTTTGAAGCAGAGATCTCAGCTGTATCTCACCCTGACAGTGAGTGTAGCTGAAATCCCTGACAAATGAAAAACAGCATTGCTTCCCACACCTCAAGATCACCAGCAAGGGATGGTTTGAACACATTTACATATATTCTTTAGTTCTCAATGAAGAATGTATCAATACAGAGGTGGGCCCTAGGTGGAACAGTATTTCATGGGCTTAAAACGTGAGTGTTTAGACATGAAGTCATAAGCAGTATGTGCACCCTCATTCCCACAGCAGTGACTCCACCCTTGCTGAGAGGATGGGCTTTTTCTCTACCCACCACACAGGCAGGACCTCCCTGTCAGCATCTGCATACTGAAACCAAGGACTTAACCAAGGCCATATAAGAAGGGTCAATGCCAGAAACAAAGCAAGCTTGTTAGATCTTGGCAAATGTCCTAAAATCTGGTTCTGAACATGTACACAGGGAATAGTCTGTCTGCAGTTCATGTAAGGCTGGTAGGCAGAGCTCTCATGAACCATGATTTGGGGTACACACTGTGGTGGGACCAGCTCCATAAGTCCTCCCTCCCAGCCCTTGCCCTTTGGAGAATGATCCTATCAAAATCCCCTCAAATCTACAGGCTCAGATATGAGATTCTTGTTGTTTGCTTGGGATCATGAATGTGATACCTCCCTGAGGTGCAGAAGGACATAGGCATTTTGAAAGCTGGCTTGAAAAAGAATTTTGAAAGCATTTGTATTCCTAAACTCATAAAGTATCACGGGAAACCACTGCCACAGTCTTTATCCAAACAGTTTTTTAGCCTGAAACATAATGAAAAATAAAAGAAAGGAAATGAGAAAATGTGAGGAGTGTGATTTGCCTATTGCTGTGTAGCTCATATCTACAAATTGCTTAGCACAATCCTGTTAGTTACTCCAGAAATGTGAGCATGCATGAGTTTTGCCTGGTTATTATTATTTCTAGCAGAAGTCAGCCCTGCCACACGCAGAGCCTGTGAGTCCCAGGTGATCATCATTAGCAGATCAAATCCCAGCACTATGAGGAGCATATTAACACCACAATTTTCAGGTACATCTCTAATAACACTTTCTGACAGACACAGCATTCACAGAGCCATAAAGTGCTGCTGCTTATGCCCAGATAAACTGCTTCCCAAAGTGTTTTATGGAATATTCATCACTCTGTGGAAATAATGCAGCTCTCAGAATAATATTATCCACCTTTTTCCTTTGGTCTTCTTCAGGCAGTGTGGTTTGTTCTCACCAGTTGGATCCCTGAGCACCACTATTGACCAGAGAGCAGCTGACCAGTCTGTGCAGCACTCAGGTTGTCTCCAGGGCACGGTGCAGCCTGAGTTTCAGTGCCTGCAGCTCAATCAAAGGATATCAGTTAAATAGCACCATTCAGTATCTGAACAGAGCTGCACAGACAGCACCCCAAAAATGGAGCAAAAGAACACAGCAAGGTGGACAGAGGTGATGAAACAGGCTGTATGAGACATATCCAGCTGGAGGCTGCTGAAGTCAGATTTCTCCCCATGTTATCACAGAATCCCAGGCTGGTTTGGGTTAGAAAGGACCTCAAAACTCATTTCATTGTCATGGGCAGGGACGCTTTCCACTAGCCCAGGTTGCTCCAAGCCCCATCCAACTTGACATTGAACACTTCCAGGGACGGGCCATCAGTCGCTGGAGAAGAGAGAGTTTCCCACCCCTCCAGGGCTGCCAGCTGCTCTCTGATTTCAAAATCTCTCCCTGGTTAGGGTTTGTGCAGATGCCGATTTCCTCTCCAGCTAACAATGCTCACACAGTGCCACAAGACATCCTCACGCTGTCATATCTTTCTTGATGTCACAGCTTGGTGTTCTGGCAGCTCTCGCACACCCACCACACCCCTTGTGCTCTGCCTGGTCATCAGCCTGCGTGAGGGACCTTTGCCATGCATTGCACTTCTGATTTTCTTTCCCTTGAACTTCACTGCCTTTAAAAGTTCTATTTCCTGGCCACTTTTTCAGCTCCTACAGATTTATGCTTTGTATGGGTTTAGTGGCAGCAGCAGAGCCCCCCACGCTCCCATGGACATGGCAGGCCATGGTCAGGAGCCAGGAGGCTTCCTGTGTCCTCGGGGAGATGGAACCACACCGTGGTTCAGCTTCCTCAGCTCTCCAGTGCAGGGCTGTCAATTGCACTGGTAGTGCCAAGTGCTGCTGGAGGATGTGTGTTTAACCTGAGCAAAGGGGAAGGATAAGCCATCAGAATAATGAATATTCATTTGCAATCAAGATCCAGAACACCCCCTCTTTGGAGACAATGAGAGACTGTCCACAGGCACTGTGGTATCCAGCCTCTGTCACTTGGTAATTAATATCATTCACCTGTCATCAATTACTTGGTGCTAAATTTATGTCAATAATTTCTATTCCATATCTTCCATCCAAATCCAGCAACCTGACACTACACATTTCCATTCTCACCCTCATCAATGTGAGTGCTGGCAGGGAGGGATGACTGACAGCTGTCCATCAAAGGCATTGCCTGCAATTTGTCTGTTGCAGTGAATGGCCCATCCTGGAGTTCTCTAGAGGTTTCCATAATGTATGAAAGGATTTTAATCTTCCTAGGCTACTTTTATGTGTCTGTGGGAATAGCACTCTGGAGGCACGATAAGTCAGAACTGAAATAATTCCTGCCTTGAGTAAAATCTGTGAAAATTTTGATTATTTCTCTCTGAAGTCCTGGCAGGACATTGGTGAAAACAGCAGTGCTCATGGTGTGGTCATCAACTCCAGCCCCCCATTGGAGGGGGGAGTTGAGTTTTCTTGCAGCACTGGCTGTTAACTGAAGGGGAACGGTCCACAATTCTCTGGTTTTTGTTAAACAGCAACTGAAAATGGCATCTTTGTGAAAATCAGAGTTTTTCTTGAGCTGATGAACATCTGAAGGGCTTTCCCATCAAGCAAGTGTTTGCAGACGTGCACAATAGCACAACACTATGGAAAACATCATGAGTAGGTTTGGCAGGGTGTGTAGTGTTTTAGATCTTATGTGCCATCAGAGGGAGATTTATACATGGTACCTGAACATCTGGAGTAACAAATGGAGGATGAATGCTCCAGCCAGCTGGGTTTCTATTTTCCCAGTCCCGCTGATTTTTTCAGTGTCTCAGGATGTGCCACTGAGTGCACTTTGCTTGACTTGTTGAACAAAAATCAGATTTGATGGGAAACCTCATATGAAAGGAAAGCTGTCACAGCAGTAGTGGATTTGATCTCCATAAGCATTTGGAAAACCAAGAAATATTAATATGGAGGCATTTTGAACTGTCATCTTTGTTTTCTCTGGGTGCTGAGGCAAAAAATTTAAATAGCAAATGTTTGAGTTCACCACAGAACAATAAATCTACATGTTAGAGGAAACTTCCCTTTCTTCCCAAAAGCTGCAGGTAGAGCATTCCGTGTGTTTTACACATCACTAGCTGACACCTCATTCACAATGATGTGGCATTAGGCAATACACATTGGCATTTATTTATCTCTATTTCCTTTATTGCCAAATTACAGAAGAGCCTTCACATAAAGCCTTGAACATGACTTAGGTAAGAAAACGAAGGGAGAGGTCTGGATGAGTTGTGCTGAGGGTCTTGGGGTACTGCTGGCCCCAGAGCAGGGAGGGAACTCCTCAGTGCAATCCTCCCCTGCCTGGGCAGCTGAGAGATCAACACCAAACTGAGAGGTCAAACACCAGATGGTGGGGCAGTGGAAGGAGGTTGGCCAAGGCCAAGATGAAATTGGGTCGAGGTGAAAGAGGAAGATGAAAAGGCGTGTCCAGAGTATGAGGCAGAGCACGGCATTCCTGAGCGCTCCAGGGTTGCAGGGAGGTGGGAGGCCACGGCACAGGGCACAGTGACCATGTTGGCACTATGTAAAGCAGTGGCAATGCTAAAGTGACCTTTGTGCCCCGGCTGGATGTCCTTCCCTGGTGATCGGTGAGCCCATAACTCAGTTCTGGGCTGTTCCGGCTGCTCATTCCCGGATGGTAACACAGATGATTTGAATGCTCATCCAGTCGGTGCCGTTATATAAATTATTATCCAATATTATGCCAGACAAAAATACAGCAGCATATAAGGAAAAGTGGATGCTTTGTACGAGAGGGTCATGATAGATAAAAATGATAATGGGCACTGTAGTGCCATAATCAAAGTCTAACTGTCTCATTAATTAAGAGCAATATTCGGTTATGTATTGGGTCCTGGAGTGATTATGACTCAAATGCCTACTAGAACTCATGGATTTATCCTCTGTCTTGCAGTTTGCAGTCAGGCAAAGCATTTGGTGGAGGTCATACAGTTCAATTGCTGCTTTAAAATGTAGTTGAACTTTAGGCATGAAAAATCCCGGCTGTGCTGCTCGGCCCACGGCCCTTGGAGGCCATTGGCACTGCGCTCAGCAGGCACATCCCAGCACCTAGCTGCCAAAAACCTGGGCATGAGCAAGTGAGGCACCTGAGGGGGTCCCAGATCACTCGCTGTTCATTCATCCACCCCCCACAGTGCAAACACCCAAATGTCTCCCTTCCCATCCTATTTTTGACACCAGTCAGGCTAATTTTCATAAATTTCCTGCCAAATATGAACCGCTGGTAACAGTGGCTGTCCTGGGGTAATTAGATCAAGATTCAAGCAATTTGCTGTAGGGCCTGAACTCAGACCATCCTTCACATGTCTCTTTGCTAGATATGTCTTAAAATTATATTATAATGAGCTTGGCAGATCTATTAATAATCCAGCAAATCATGGAAGAGTGTGGTTTGATTTCATTTCATTGCTATAACGTGTGCAATAGAAGGCAAAGTAGGTGACTGCCACAAGTTTCTGCCCTTTTTATCATAAAAATCAAATATTAGGATACATGAGCTTCTAAGAATTAAAAATACTTGAGCTCCTTTACAGTAATAAAATGGATTTAACACCAGAAGTGTAACAATTTATTGCAAGGTGTCATGATTCATTTAAATATCATTAGGGTCCTACCTCAGGGGGTTATTTTATTTAAATGTTGTAGTTTCTGGTTTTAATAAATAAACATTTGCCTCCCTTCAGGTAGGTGAGCATAGTCCTGTGGCTCTCACAACAGGCAGGAAAAAGGGTTTGATTTCCACCTCCTATGTTTCTGGGAGATTTCCCCCACTGCAGGGCGACAGGAGGGAGAAGGGGCAAAGAGAATAAAACCTTTGCTCTGTGATTTTGTGACTATCTCCACACTTTATGTCATTTAGTGCCTGAAAGGAGCGTGGAGTTTGCATTTGTTGTGCGTAGCTGTGCAGGTCGATACGCAGGGAAAGGGCTGGGCAGGATGGGGAGGATGGAGCTGGGACCACTGTTAATGAGGGAGGATGTGTGCCAGGCTGTGGAAAACTACCAGCCTGAGCAAACAGGAGAAGGAGAGCAGACCAGCCTTGCCAGGCTCTTGGTGCCAGCATCACTTATACCTTGAGCTGGCCCAGGCTGCAGGAGCATGGGGATGCAGAGGTTTACTGGGAATAAGGGGCTGCAATGGGAAGAGGACAGGCTGCAGGGGCATTGTTTGCTTCATTAGTGGTGACTGGCTGACTAATGATGTGGGGACAGTACAAGTGATCAGCTGCAGATCCCAAAGAGATTCCCATTAGAGTCATGGCTTTTGTTTCACATGTTATATTCCTTAGGTGGAAAGGAAACTTAAATGACATTGATTCTTCTTTTCTTATTTTACTTTCATTTAAAAATCAAAAAGGTGAGAAGTTTCATTGAATTTCAACTTTCTGGAGCTGCTGAGCAGACAGCACCATTTCACAAGCTGTTTCTGTCAGCCTGTATCCATACTGTTGCTGGAGACTGAATCCTGCTTCCCAGTCCTTTTGGAGCACATCCATTTCTCATTGCTTTTCTTCTAATAAAAATGTCAAAAAGAGAAATAGAACATAAGCAGAAATATTCTTGGTTTTACCCTCTGCACAGAACAAATGTAAATCAAAAAATCAGGTATTTGGAGGCCATGGAAGACAGCAATCCCAGCTTTCTGTTGGTGCTGGAGGTATGTGGGGAGCAGTGGCTTTGGATTGGGTAATGTGAACTGAGAGAGCCTGAGAGGAGGAGCTGCCGTTAGGTCAGTGAGGCTTGTCTGGATTTTGAATCAACAGCTGAAGAGAGAGGCTGATGGTGAATGGTTAATCTTGCGTTTCTAGTGATCTCCAGTGAGGGTCACAGGAAAGGCAGTGTCAGCCTTCCAAATATGTCCTTTGATAATTCATGTTTTGCAAGCCAAAACATCATCCTCAGTAGCTGGAGCGACACAAACATCAGCGTAAAAAATCTTGTTGTTTCCCTTTTCTCACATACAGGGATAAATATATATTCAGTGAGGGTTAGAGACAGTAAATTAAAATTCTAAAACAAAATGTTTCTTTGCAAGTTGGGTTGCTCATTGTTATGAGAAAACATTGAGAGCTTCCAGCAGCAGAGAGAGGATACCAGTCCAGGCACACATGGGAGCAGTTTGGAAGCCAGGGTTCTTTGGGAAACAGAAAAGCTTCTCACACTTAAGACCCAGTTCTGGGCCAAAGCAGGTGACAGCCACCAGAGGCCCTCCCCTCGAGGGGTGAGGGGCTTGGACCAGGCCACAGGTCCAGCCAGCATTGCTCTGAGAGTACATGGCACTGGTGGGGGGATTCAGCAGAGCTGTGCCCTAACACACGCACAGGGCAGCTTTCAGCTCCCTCCCTGCTCTGCTTTTATCTTACCTTTCATCATATAGCCAGTAAAAAGATAACTTGGTCTTTCACAGCTTGACCTGAATCTGCAAGACTGGCAGAAGTAAACATCTTCTGCTTCCCACCCTGAACAATTTGATATGCAGCTCTGAGAGAGGCTAAAAAAAGAACCCTTTCATCTTCCTTTCCTGAAGTCATTTTTTTACCATATTCTAAATTCATAGATAAAACCCCAGGCGATTTTATTGGATTAAGAATGACCACAAACATCACAGAGTGTCTCCCCATGACATTATTATGCTCGTAATTGATATATTCACTCTGTTTTCCTCCTGAGGTTGAGATCACTGTCGTTACCCTGGTGCAGACTATCTCCTTAGATCTCCCTACACACATATGGGCACAGGTATGTGTTTATCTCCAGTGGAAAAATCCAGCAGAACAGTAAATTGTGCAGCTTACTCAGGAACAAATGTGCTCACAGTACTGTGTTCTATGATTGCTTTCCTGGGAAAGCAAAATTTGGCTCAAGCCCAAGTTACCAAGACGGTGTGAGACACCCAGTTCCATGAAGTGTCAGCTGAACAGTACCCCCACCATGTCCCACAGCTGGTACTGGCTGCAGTGCATGTGCTGGAATCCTGCTGGAAATCCTGCTGGGTGGTTTCAGTGGTAATCCAAATATTCCTATTAACTCACACTGTTAACTGCAGCCCAGTTGCAGAAGATGTCTGCTCAATTTTGAAAAATCAGCTGCTGCACTTAATTAAATGAGAATCTAACCCATAGCACTATTTCTTGAGAAAGCCCTGGTGTACTTTTCTGACAGTACCAGATTTCTTGTCTACCCAGAATGTCCTGAGCAGCCAGTGATAACCTGCCCAACTAAAAGTGTCATGTCCAGCCCTCTCAGAATAAATAAATTACCTATCTAAGGGAAAAGTAAAGCTCTGGTTAAAAGTGAAAGTATGATAAAAAGGAGGAAAGTGATAAAAGAGCATGATAAAAAAAGTATGATAAAGTCAGGATAAGATGTTCTTAATTCAACTCTGCCAGGCAGGAGGTGGATCTAATTTTCACTTTAAATAGACTCTGGCTCCAGTTTTTATTCTACTATTTTAAAACAAGAATATTTACTATGGAATCTATAGTAAGTCTAATAACATTCACTCTCTGCACAAGGACTAACCCTATAACTGGCTCAGGACAGGCTGGATCAATGGTCTGAGGCCAGTGGTGTGAGGTTCAACAGGACCAACTTCCAGGTCCTGCTTTTGGGTCACCAAAGACTGTGGAACATTCCAAGCCTGGAGAAGAGCAGCTGGAAAGCTGGAAAAGGCCCTGGGGGTGCTGGTCGACAGGGGCTGAACATGAGCCAGGTGTGCCCAGCTGGGCAAGAGGCCAGCGGCACCTGGCCTGTACCAGCAGTAGGGTGGCAGTAGGACCAGGGCAGTGCCTGTCCCCTGTGCTGGGCACTGCTGAGGCACCTCCCATCCTGGGGGCAGGTTCGGGCCCCTCACAGCAAGAAGGACATTGAGGGGCTGAAGTCTGTCCAGAGAAGGGAACGGAGCTGGGGAAGGATCTGGAGCACAAGTCTGGATCCAGAGTCCCTTGGAGTGGACAGAAACACTGACTGCAAGGAGGTTTTGGGTCCTCTCTTATTCTCCCTGCTGAGGGAAGGATTTGGATATTAATCACAGTGCCCTCCCTCCCTTGTCAGTTGTGGAAACAAGGCCTGAGAGGAGGGAAGAGCTCCTTTCTGACCTTTGCTGGTAATTAATCACTAAGTGTGAGAATTTGTTTGCCCGCAGCCTTGAACAGGGATTGAAAATGATCATCCAGAGAGAGGCTCAGGGGTTGGGGTTTTGTTCTTTTTCTGTTCAGTAGCAATTTTCCTGCCTAGCTCTCTCAGCTGAAATTATATTTGACTTGATCCTCTTGGATCTCCACAGCACAGAAAACCAAAGAAAATTAAAGGACAGTGATTTTTGCATAATTTCACTCATACTTAGAATTTCCAATTACGAAGGCATAAATTGATCCTCTTTGCTTTAATATCTTGGGCTTTTTCCCTCTGCACACAGATAACAGCTGAGTTTTAATTCATTTTAATTCTATTACCATCCCTAACTTCATGCACTGTGATAAGTATCTCTCCTGTACACAAATGCCTTTGAGAACTACCCATCAGGTATTTATTTTACCTCACTGTTGACGGGAATAATAGTATTTCCTGTATGTGTTTATGTTGCCTCATTTATAGAGCAGATTAACTTCTTTACACAAACACACTGGTATTTCTTTTTCCATTTACATTGTTGCCAGCGAGGCTCCACTTTTTGGGTTGTATTCCCCAAAGGTTCTCACATCTCTGTTAGTGCTCCACTCAGCACATGTAACCAGATTTTTATTCTCAGCATTATTATTAAATATCATTACAATGTGACACAAGTTTTACTGAGGTGGGTGGGATCAAATTCTTACAGGAAATGCAACATATATAAAATATGATGTGGATGAAAATTCTGCCTTTTAGAAAAGAAATGCCAAGTTGCTACACAAAAACACGTGTGCTGCATTATATTTGCTGCATAGTGCTGAAGAGAATAAAATATCTTTTTATTGTTGTTACCCAACTCCTTATGACAGTTTTTGCAGGAAAAATTATGTAAGCTAGTCCAAAGCACTCTAACAAATCCTCCAGTGTGATGGATGTTTTATACTATGGAAATAAAACTGCTGCAGTCAATTGTAATTACAGGCTTTTGATAAAAACAAGCCCAAATTTCTCAGGGTAGAGGACACTGTGACATGCACTTGGAATTCATCAGGAGGATAGTATCCAAAAGTGGACAACTGTGACTGACACTGTTCCTCGTGTCCAAAGGTAAAGAATGATCCTGAGCAGTGCCAGAGGCCTGTGGGGTCCTGCTGGGGCTCCTGGCATGGACCAGCTGTGGTCACTGACAGGGCTCACCACACACATCCACTTCAGGTGCTGCGACATCCAGTTGTGACCAGAGAGAACCAAGAGTCTGAGCAGCACTGGAGCATCAGACGATGTCCAGCCACCCACAGGGATGAGCACTGTCCAGCCCCACAGGGAAGGTATGAGCCTGGGGGGAAGGAAAGTCCTTCTGAGTCTTTCCAATCAGGTGACAACTGTCAGGATGCTCCTCCATCTACCTTACAACAGTCACTCCTCTTGGTGCCTTTTCAGGTGAGGCTGCTCCCATCTTGGAAGTCCTAGCCTGTTGCTTGCAGGCAGGAAGGATGACACCATCCCAGAGCCCTCCACTGTGCAGCATTTGGGAAGGGAGAACCTTTAGAAGAAGCCACTGCTTTCATTTTTAATGCATTCCACTCACACTCAGTTCGTGTTGGTGTTCATCCGATCTGTGTGATTAATATCTTGCAATCACGGCACTGGCCTTTCCTACCTGACGACAGCAAATTAGTTAATTATACGCCTAATTAAAATATTAATATCTTCCTTATTGGCAGTGGATGCAGTTGTGTTCTGTCTACCCCATTACTGCCCCTGAGCCATGTGCAGCTCCACATACTCAGCAGCCACGAATGGCCCTTTGGAGGTCACGGCTGAAGGGCTCGGACAGAGACACTCTGGAAATGGACAGTGGTTTATACCTTTTGGGAAAAGGCATTTTCCGCACAGAGCTGGAACTTGCAGTTTGGATAGTGAGATGAAAAATTCACCTCTGGGATTTTGGCTATAATGAGAGAAGTCTTAACAAATGACAGGAGATTCAAACATCTAATAACACCTAAAAAACCTAAATTCAGCTGAAGAAAAGCAGCACGAGAGCAAGTGCCGAGAGCAGGTATGTACCCACCCACTGGGGACAGAACTCAACTGGCATCTTCTAAACATGGAAAGAGGAGAGCTTATGGAAATGGGAGAGATTGGGCAATCTTAGAGTGTTCATTTTTGGAGACTAAACCCTTAACCTTTGGCTTGGCATGTGGTGGGATTGTTGCAGTGTCCTGTGCAGGGCCAGGAGTGGACTCCATGAATCTTGTGGGTCCTTCCAACTCCAGGATATTCCATGATTCTGTGATTCTATAGGGGTAACTTTTCCTCAGCTTTTTCTCTGTATTGTCACCAAGTGTGACTGGCAGGTAGGAAAGAATAAACTTCACCGTTCCTGTAATGTGTGTTCTCACCTCTTTTGTTTCCCTGCCCACTCTCCAGGGCTTCTCAGTCTAAGTGGTTTTTTCCTCTTTCCATTTAAAATGTAAAAGTTTGAGAAGTTATTTTTCTGCAAATAATTAATCATGTTCATGCATTCCTAGGTCTTCACCTCTTGTCACAGAGAAAACAAAATGGAAAATAGAACCATATGGAGGAGGCAGTAATAACAGGATAAAATACTGCTGACCTCTTCACGCCTTCACTTGAAATTAGCATTTTTTTTTCCTTGTTTGATGCTCTGTCATTACAGGGTATGTGTGTGTTTTAGGTTTTTTATTAATAAACATGGTAATTTAACAAGCAGGTTAATGGCAGTTTTAATGAGAAAAAGTATTAATTGGACAGGCTGGAGGATCTTGGGGTGGGTGCAGTTTTTTCCTTCAAATCTCACTCACTCCATCTTCAAAAATCCCCAGCATATGTGCCAAGGGTTGGGGGTTTGTTTCCATGTTGACAGTAAATGCCCACAGCTTGTACTATTTTGTTTGGTTTCACAGAGCCTTTTGCACAAGCACGGTTTCAGCTGCCCCAGCCTGGGATTTGCACATTGCCAAATCTTCAAAGGTTTGTATAAACAGGCGCCTTGCTCTGGGTAAGACAGACAATGTGACCATCTGCCTTTCTTCTGCAGCCAAAGGAAAATGACAGAAAGTATGGGGCTTGTCATTTAAAACCGAGTAATTGCCCAGCTCTTGCGAGCATTACTTTAAGCTCTGCTGCTGCAGCACAGGCAGTGGCTCTGTGGCACAGGCACACCTAGCCCGGGGTGCCCCAGCTGTCCTGGGAGAAGGGTAACAACAAAGGTGTGTCCCTCCTCTCCCCTCCCTCCCCTCCAAATCAGGGCACAGTGTGGGATGGCAATCCCATGGAGCACGTGCTTGGCTAAAGGCCGAGGTTCGGACTCTGTCTGTTCCCATCCTTCATCCTCCTGCTCCAAAGACCCTTCTCTGCCCATTGGCCACTGTGCTCAGCATGTGCTGAGGGCTCTGGCTGCTGCCCTAAGCAGGTCAGTGAGGTTGGTCTCCAGAAGGGGCAACCCCCACCTTGCTTTCTGTCAACTCACCTCAGAAATCTCTACATTCAAATGATAAATTAAAACAAACAGCCCCTCCTCTCAGCAGATTTATGAGGCTGTTTGTTCTCAAGATGCTGAGCAGACAGCAGCAAGTCAGATTTACATGGAGATACTCTGGCAGAAAACAGGTTTTCTCCAGTGGAACAGGAAATCACCAGCTCTTTAAACCTATTTGCAAAATGAGCAGATTTATAGTGATTGTGCGATAACAACCCACAGTTTATATTGTACAGCAGTTTTACAATATCGTCTTAATGCTGCCATCAGAGCGTCACAGCCCATGATGGCAGTTTCAGGCTCTCCATAAATCTCACAGGGCTAATAAAGCTGAGACTGGAAATGTACCACACGCAGCAATTCCAAGGACTTCTCTGAGCTTGGGAAGGACTGGGTTATTATCCAAGTATTTCTGTGCATGTGAAATACAAAGGACTTGTGTGCAAACTTCCTGTCATCACACAGAGGATATGGAAAAGCCATTCTCCTCCTCCTTTTCCTCCTCCTTCTCCTCTCCCTCATCATTATCTGGCCAACACATTTTAGTGTGCAACTGCAGAAGGTGCACCCAAACACTAACTGCACCATTGCCAAGACATCAGGACTCTTCAAATAATAACAGTATTAATACTAGTAACAACAACAACAACTTTCTACAGGTCCTCTCTCATTCAGACTCATGTCAATGCTGGGTGTGAGTCTAATCCCACATGCATCAAGCACATGCAGTCCCTGTGCATTTAGGGAGAGTTCCATGGTCTCAGAGGCAATACTCCACAGAATTATTGTTATGTCCAATTGCTTTCCTGTGCTCCCCCGAATGTGTCACAGCTCTGGCTGTGGCCCTGTGGGTAGCCTCAGCAAGGGGAGTAAGCAGCAGATGTCTCCGCTGCAGAGGCATCTCCCATGACAGCAGCACAAGGCTTTGACACCACGTGGCACCAGACCCTCCCTTCAGACACTGATTTATACCTTTAAAACAGCCTCCAACAGTTTGCCAGCTTCTGTCACACAAAGCAAACATCGCTCACAGTTTGCATCTCACAGGTGGCCACTTGGTGATTTATTCATGTGTCAGCTCCTTTGGTTGTGTTACTTATGGAGAAAAGGTCCTTATCCTTGACTCTGTGCCCTGCAGACACCGGGCACTGCCCTTTGCTGCCTGCTTCAGTGAGTCCCACCAGCCCTGGGATGGACAGAGGGTTTCTACAACACTGTCACAGGTTGTCCAGAGAAGCTGTGGCTGCTCCATCTCTCCAAGTGTTCCAGGCTAAGTTGGACAGGGCATAGAGCAACATGGGCTAATGAGAGGTGTCCCTGTCCATGGCAGGGGGTGAAACAAGATGGGTTTTGATGTCCCTATCAATCCAAACCATTCCAGGATTCTATGAAATATTCCTCCCATGCAAGGGAGCTCTCAACTGCAGCAGCAGGAGATTTTCCTGCAATCAGGTCACCTACCAGGGCTTGTCTTACAAGGAAATCTTTCTTTCTCATCACTGAAGTTCTTTGCTGACTTTTTGCTGTGAAATAAAGCAAGAGAAAATGATTTGGTTAAACAGTAAATAATACAAACTCTTCTGAATTCATCCAAAGTGAAGCAGATCTATTTCACTTCAACATAACTCAGGTTTTCTCATTTGGTTACACAGCT
Organism: Empidonax traillii; assembly: GCF_003031625.1. Taxonomy (NCBI): domain Eukaryota; kingdom Metazoa; phylum Chordata; class Aves; order Passeriformes; family Tyrannidae; genus Empidonax; species Empidonax traillii. The sequence goes on from NW_020955502.1 coordinate 131,656, forward strand.
GATAAAAACTACTGTTTGCCCCAAACTCTTTTAAATCTATTTCTGTTTCCCACCTCTGTTAAAGGTGGCGTCTGTAGCACCCTATACATCTCCCAGGCAACCCAACCATCCTAAAGGAAATATGGAGACAGAAAGTTGCCTCTGCGGGACACATTTACACTAGTTCACGAGTAAGTGACTCCTTTTCTTCTTCCAGGTAGCACTCCCACACTCAGCACTCCCATCTGGTGTGTTTGCCCAGGCAGAGCCTCCCCAGGCAACCCAGACATGGACAATCTGCTGGTGACCTCCTGACCGTGCAAACAGACGCATGGCTCCAGCAGGAGCCTCATGAGATGCTCGAGCACATCGCCAGCAGAAGCACCAGAAATTTTCACAGCAACAGAAAGTCTTTTGGAGACATAGAACTGACATGAGAAGAAAAGGCAACTGCCAAAAAGAAGTTGGTTTTCTTCTGAGGAGGTTCAAATGGGACTTTCTCAGAAATTCACATTTTAATCTAAGAGAGGATCCCCTTCAAAGCTTGGCTTTCTCTTGAGCTCTGGTATCAAAGTAAACTCACAATTTCAGCTGATCAGAAGGCAAGGAAGAAGCTTGAAGTGAAATGCCCAGAAGATTAGATTAATCAGAGTTGATAAGAATCAAGTGAGACAATTCTGCAGTGTGAATCCAACTGAAAATTGTACGATAACTGATAAGGTATTCCAATGACAATATCTGATTAAAATAAACAAGTTATTATTTTCACAATAATTTGTTTGGTGGTGTCACACCACGCTCTGAATGAGGAAAGACAAAAGCAGCTTTGTGATCTAATTACTTTAAAAAATCCTATTAACACAACAATTTGATCCAACTGTTTCAGAGGTATCCCTGTTTAGAGCACTCATTCCTATGACAACAGAACCTTTTCTTAAATGTTTCAATTATTTTGAGACAGCACATCTTTTGAAGGTGATGTCCTGCTATGGTGTGCACAAATGTCAAGAATAAATTAGGAGAAAACTAAAGTTCAGAAAGTCCTCTAAAAATGGCTCTAAACTGGGAAGAAAAATGCACAAAATTCCTTCAAGTCTCAGTTACAAAATATGATACCATAAGGTCCCAAAAGGTCTAGTTTTAGCAAAATGTCAGGTGGAAATGTGTTTTTGGGCACTGCCTGGTAGTAAATAATTCTTTATTTCTGAAGTACATGCAAAATAAAGATGGCTAAGATTTTCTATTCTTACCATTTTTCACTTAACACTTCCATGGATAGATATTCCTTTGAAAATCTACAACATGACGTTTTAACACTTTATTTGGAGGGTCTCTGAAGTAAAAGTTCAATTCTCAGCTAAAGATTAATCATGTCAACTCATGAAAGACAGGAGAAAAGGCCAAAGGAACAAAATGCAATTTCCAGCCCTTTAAATACAAATCCTAAAGCTCATCAGCTTTGCAAAGAGGAGCCATAAAATACCAGAGAATCACAGAATCGTTAAGTTGGAAAAGACCTTTAAGGTCACTGAGTCCAGCAGTTCCTCCAGCACTGCCAAAGCCACCAAGTCCTCAAGTGCCACATTCACACAGTTTTTAAATACCCCCAGGAATGGGACTCCACCCCTGCCCTGGGTAACTGTGTCAGGGCAGAACCTGGAAATGCTGCTGAGGAGCGAGAGCCACAAACCCCATCACCACAATTTTATTCCTGGGCAGTCGCTTTCCTAATTGCAAAGATGATCATCATGTACATTGTTCCTGTGAAACGTCTTTCTTCTCCTCATGACCTTTTCCACAAATCAGCTCTCATTAGTTGCCCTGAGCTATGATGTGATACGATCATTATTTGCTGTGTTTGGGTTCCTGCAGCTTATTTATTGCCTGCTCTGTTTTACCAACCAACAGCAAAGGACAGTGGAGCTGCTCACAGCTGAGCTGGTGTAGAACAGGAGAGGTTGTGAGAGGGAAGAGATACAGAAAGTCAAGCACTGTGCCACCCTTGGGTTTGCATTCAGATTGGGAGATTTGATCCATATAAATTAAAAATAGAAATGTTTTATTTGTTCTTCAAAGCAGGGAAAGACTTGTGAAGAAAAACCATAAAATTAACTGTGAAAATGCCTGTAAAATGACTTTGGAAATCCCAGAATCTATTAGGGAAAATACACCGTGGAGATAAATTAATCTTTGTAAATTAATCTTTGTGAGCATGTCAGGATGTGCTACTTTTATTAGGTAGGTTTAGGAGTGATTTTGGAGCTCTATTTGGAAATAGAAAGTTTTAAACTGTCAGTGACCAAACCCTTTGACCATGGGAACCTGAAGTGGAGGGGCAGAGCCTGCTGCCAGAGGGAGAGGGAGAATCAGGTTGTTCCCCTGATGTGTTGTCAGTTTTAATTGCAGTTTGACCAGACCCCATCTGTGATTGTGGTTGGGCTCCTCTGACATCGCTTGCATTCTGAACTGCTCACCTGAAAAGTGGTGTCTTTCCCACCTCGTGCATGGGCCTGTGGCTTTCAGGGCATCTCTCTGCTTCAGTTTTTTGAATAATTCACAGAGAATTCCCCAAAATATCACATTCAAATGCAGGAAAGGATGTTGCTACTTAGAAGAGGCTCTTAGAGGCAAATGTCTGTTTGCCCAGGATGAATCTTAAATAATGCAGAAACAGTTTCTCAGGCTCTTCTGGAAGTTCACATTCCCTGAGCACAGAGCTGTGGGCTGCGAGCATAGATGGAAAACTGAAGGGAGGAGGAACAGTTGTCTGGTGCAAGGTGCTCTGGCCATGGGAGCTGCTCTGGCCACGGGATGAGGAGCAGGAGTCCAGTGGGCTTCACATGGGCCTGGTCTGGTGGAATCACCAAAACTTCCCCTGTGGGGCCAGAGGTGATGGCTCTGGGATATGAGGGAGGAAAGCATGGGCTGAGTAACAGAGGCCAGAGGCCAGCCCTGTCCCTGAACCTCCTCTGTGAGCACTGCACACCCTAAACGATCATCCAGGCAGCTGCAGCATCTGCATTCCTCCCTCTCTGCCTTCTCTTGATGAGCATATCTAAAATCCTGCTGATTTCACTGTGGTTTTGGGAGATGAACCCGAGTGAATTCCTGTTGCAGTTTAAGGACCAGCTCAATGTATTCACTTTTGCCAGATTAGGTTGATTTACAATGTGCTTTAATGAAGTGGGTTGCTATGGTGAGGCTGGTTTCAAGGGCGTCTGTTAAAAAAAAAAAAAAAAAAAAAAAAAAGCAACAAACGAGTAAATTGTCCAAATCAGATCAATGAGAAACCAGTTTCCAGCACTGCACCATTTTTTTGCCAGTTTTGGTTCAGCTGAATGGAGAACAGCCCAAGCTGGGGGAGCAGAGAAAGCCTTTCATGGTCCCAGCAAAGGAGATGCAATGTTTGTGCATTGGGGGTTCAGCGATGGCGCAAGGTCAAATGGCAACAGAATGTGCAATTAGGAAATATTAAGCCCTGAGGACCCTGCCTTGTTACTCTTCATCCACTGTCACTCCCAAGTCCTTCTCATCAGGTCTTCTCTTGATCCATTCATCTCCAAGCCTGTACTGGTACTTTTCAAACTTCCCAGGTCCCTCTGGAAGGCCCTGTCCTTCAGGTGTGTCACTGCATCACTTGGGTTGGTGTCATCTGCAAACATTCTGAGGGTGCCCTTGATCCCTCCGTCTGTGTCATGGATGAAACAATTGAATAACACCAGCCCCAGTATAGACCCCTGAGAGACACCACTAGTCACATCAGTCCACTGGGACTCTGATCCTCTGAATGTGATCATCCAGCCAATTCCTTATCCACCAAATAGCCCCCCCATCAAATCCATCTCTCCAGTTTAGAGAGAAGGATATTCTGGATGACTGTGCTAAGGGCCCCACAGAAGTTCAGACAGATAACATCTGTAGCCCTTCCCTTGTCCACTGATGGAGTCATTCCACCTTAGAAGGCCACTGGGTCCAGGGCACCTTAATTAACTTTTCTATTGTGTCCCTTGATTAGATTTCTTTCCTGCCTTTAGGCTACTTCTCCCACTCTACAACCTCCTTAAAATGCAGTTGAAAATCTTATGCTAATCCACCCAGCATAATGAATATTAGTTTTAACAGTTTCTTTCAAACTTTATAACACCTCCCTCACTCTATCTGATGTAAGCAGAGACAAAACAAGACCAATTTGTAGTCAGGTCTTGCAGCGACCAGACACTCTTCCTCACCCCTCTGTGGACTGGATTGTGTGCTACGGGAAAGGCGGGCTCAGCATCTGCAGTCAGGGGAGCCAGGATGGGATGGGTGACTGGATCAATCCCACCCCACTGTACCACCCTCCTCAGAATGCTGTAGCTGTTGTGTTACCTGCACTCCAGAGCAGGTCTGCTGCTTCAGGTGCATTTATATGTCAGGGTGCAAAAAGGTTGAACAAGGAGGTGATTGATCAGTGTGGTTACACAGAGCATCCGACTCTGGGAGCCAGCACACAATCCTCAGCCTGCATTCAATCCTCATAGGACTGGAGGTCTCTTCATCCCACATCCAAATCATCCCCTCCTGCTCTTTCTCACAGGGCTGTTGCTTAGTTTTCTCAAGTCAGGAAAGACTGTTCCTGTCTATAGGCTTTGGCCAAAAAATAAATGCTCTCAACTACTGTTTGTTATGGAAGAAGAAGAGGAGGAGGAGGAAGAGGAGGTGGAGGAAGGCTCTTGCCCTCTGTACCAGTCAGTGGCACCTGGCTCCCCTCCGAGGAATCCATCCTGAAGGAGCTGAGGAGGAGGCACCTCCAAGTTGATGGGTGAAGCTCAACTTCACAGCACAAAGAAAGCAAAGCAGAGAAACATGGAGCAGGGAGCAGCGAGGTGGCTCCCTGCCACGGCCCAAATCAACTTAATATAAAAAAAAAAAATAATCTTTGATTCAGTGTTCAAACTTCCAGCAGAACTTTGTCACATGATCAAAATAATTATAAAGGTCAAGGCATTTGCAACCTACAAGAGCAAATATAAAGGTCCTTTTCTTGCCATCATTGCTGTCAAGGCAGAGGTCACGGTGCTGCTGAAGGATGCTGAGATGTCAGTGACAGTGACATAGTGCCGACACAGTGGGGCTGGGACAGCTTCCCAGAGCATTGGGGAAGGAGGGAGGAAGAGAGGGATGGAGGGAGGGAGGGTGTAAGCAAGGAAGCAAGGAAACAAGGAAGCAAGGAAACAAGAAAGCAAGGAAGGGAGTCCCCCAATGCCCCGAATGGTCTTCTTGATGGTTTTGGCTGTGTCTCAGACTCCCTCTCCACTCCCCATGAATAACCAGGTTAACCCAGGCAGGGAGCAGCACCCACCATTGCGTCAGGGTATTTCTGTTAGCAACACTCACTCCTTCTACTGTCCTTGAGCCTTCAGCAACAGTCATATCCTTGACTAACTAATCTGGCAAGGTCACGCCCAGACTCCAAAGCACTCCTTAGGGTTTTACTGGCTGTACACGGAGAGCAAAGCCCAGCATAAAGTTCAAGAACTTCCTGTGCCCGTGAGCACTCACACACTGCAGCCCAGCCAGCCCCTCTCCTGGAGGTACTTGTTCTCTCCCAGCAAAGTCTGCAATTCCATCAGGTGCAATTGAAAATCCCACTGAGGCATTTGCTACCTTGACAATATAATTTCTCGCCTTTTGGTCACAAATTCCATCTAATTCTCTCTGGCTCAGGATGACAGACAGCACACTGGGGCAGGGGTTGTTTCCAGGTGTGCCCTTAATTCTTTTTCCTGTGCCCACGTGAGAGGTAGTTTTGGCATATTCCCCTCATGCTTTCTTGCATAATGGAATCATTAAAATTGGAAGATCTGCCCTGAGATGTCCCTGGGGTTCCAGGTGCAATTGAGACACTTCTTCAGGTACTCAGCCCTTCACCCACTGGGTTTTGTTCAGCAGGGGGCAGTTTCACAAGGCATTCCCAGATCCTGGAGCAGGATCCCCCTCAGGCACCTTCCTGATTCCCCCGCAATGCTCTCACACTTCCCTGTGGGGATTCCACTCACTACCTGCTCCAATTGTCACCAGTTCTCTCCTGACATAGCACCTCACTGCTGTGCAGGTACCCCATCCCTAGGCAGCTCATCCCAGCTCTGCACATCCCTCTTTCTCCATCAGTACTCAGCACTGGTGAGGTTGCACATCCAGTCCTGGGAGTGTAACATGGAGAATTCCATAGTCTGTAAAGTGAACACAACAAAGGAACAACAATTTTTAAAAAATTATAAACCCCAGAAGTGAATATTTATTCCAATGATGAAACAAGAGCTGCTGAATTAAGGTGTTCAAAATCAGCAGCACAGCCGAGAGCAGGAGCTGCTTCAGAAAACCAGTGTTGGATAGGAAATTAATGGAGTTAAAATCTGGAAACTAGAAATTTGGGACAAAAAATCTCAGGTTCAGTAAGACATCTGGGTTTCCATTAAGCACTGTTATTCCTCCACTTAAGGATAATAATCTACATTGTTCTTGGAAAGCAGGATGTCAGCAGCACAAACCAAATCATAGACCTCTCTTATGGAGCGAGGGGATAATGGCTCCCAAGACAAAAGGACTATTTTATTTATCATAAAACACTCGCGGGAGTCAGGCAGTCACCTGGTGTTTAATGCAGACATTGCAGACCTGAGGAATTTTGCTTGAGTGTGACAGGGAGTAGGAAAGGTTTTTGTCTCATGAAAATTCATTGGAAATTACATTAGTGCTGCTGGGAAGGCAACAGCATCCAGCAGGAGTAGATGCACTGCCTCATCCATATGGATCCCATTTGCTAAAGTCTCGGTCTGTACCTTACTAATGGTCCTGTCCAAATGACCACGGCCCACGGAGGAATCAGTGACCAGGAACAGCCCCACGTGGGCTGGAGCGCTGCTGAGCATCTCGGTGACTGAGGGATGGACTGATCCCAGTGGAGGAGCCTGCAGCACCTCCCATTGCCACCAGCACTTACACTGCTTGCCTGACAAGGAGAATACATGGTCTCTTGTGAACATCCTGTTGTTTGGCAGTAGGGAGGATGGATAGGGCTGTTTGCTTCTAGGAAAATCCTGTAAGAGGTCTGCAGACTAAAATGCCGAGGTGCTTCTCCTCAGATATGCCCAGTAGGACAGCTGGAAACCCAGCAGCTAAGGGGACAGAGGATTCTCATGGCTCCTGCTCTTCCCTAACAGCATTAGCTCAAAATAAACAGCACTTCGATCCATACACAGTGGGGTCTGGGTGCCTTTCCCAATACCATCCTGACAAACACCCACACCAGTGTGTCCCAGGGACTTGCAGTTGCTAGTGGGGGGTGACAGTAGGAAGACTCAGAGAGCAGATAATCAATATTAATAAATCAGTATGGAAAAATAGCATACAAATGTTCAACTCATTTCATAGACCAATGAGTTTAATTTTTAAAATGCCCAGAGTGTTTGATTTGCTGTATTTTCAGGACAACAGGAGGGAGCCCCTCAGGAGCTCCAGAGTCTGGAGAATGGAGCCTTTCCTCGCTTCCCTCCTGTGGTTCATGGCTGCTGATCACTGTGCTCTGCCTGCCCCGTGTTTACTGTGACCCACAGGCTTCCCATCCTTCTGAGCCACAGGCACTCCCGGTGTTCTGCAGCCCTGCCCGTGGAGCTGCCATCCATCACTTGGTACTGCAAAGAGAGAAGAAAAATCTTCCCAGCGTTCAGGGCTCTGTGAAAGTACAGTGGGGGTCAATGTCCTTTCAAATCACTCCCCACCTCCTTTCATCTTAGCCCTTGCTGAGCCCTGCTCGAAAGCAGAGGTGAAGAGTTTCCCTTTCTTTGCAGGAAGGAGCCCCAGACAAAGCCCACAGACACACATTAAACTGCAATTCATCCCCATCAGGATGGAGGTTATTCTGCACTGAGATAAGGGATTCAGGACTACTCCTTCTTTTTTGTTGGTTTTTTCCCCTGCATTTCTTCACCAAAGACCTGTTTATACCCAACTTTGCTGATCAGATACAGAAAATGATAATCTATTGTTAATCTATTCATCTGAATTGCTATTTGCAGATTCTGCCTAATCACTGGCTTTTTGCTTACCTTAACAGAAATCCAAACATCACCTGTGTACTTAAAGCATAAGGCAGGCAGCACTGCTATCACACACCAGCACTGGTGACCATTCGTGACCACTGGGGACTGGCAGCAGTTCCTTCCCTCACCGCAGGGCTGGGAAAGCAGCAGGACTGGCCTGTGTGGCCTTGGTCCTGGGCTTAGTGTCCCCCCCTTTCTCCAACCCTGTGTCTCCCACTCTGTGTCACCCAGAAAAGAGTCATTCGCCCTTTCTAATCTCCCCACTTTCTAATCTCCCCCACTCACGGTGCCAGTGAGGGCAAAATCAGCCTTTCAAAGGTAATTGTTTTTGTCTCTCAAGAGTAAGAACACGTGTAAGAAGTAAGGATGTTTGCAAAAGCCGTGTGTGCATCTCCCCACCTCACACTGTTCCCAGGTAGGTCTACTTTTTCCTATTGTCTTAAAAAAAATTGTCAGGTTCTATTATATGAAATCAGTAAAAAAAAAAAATATATATATATTTATATAATGGAACGCAAAATATCGAGGGGCTGCACCGGAGTTGTCAAGTAAACCCAATCACTAAGTTAAATGCCCCCTCAAAGGTGTAGTGATTGATGGTGATAAGCACCAGCACTGTCTGATTTCTTGATAAACAAGGCCAATCTCCAGGAGTGGAGGTTCTCAGAGCAGTGGGTTTGCCCAGCTGTGCAGCAGCTGGAGATAGCCCCAGCCAGCTGTTCGGGTGCACCGTCCCCACCCAAACTTTTGTCCTGACATATAAACACCCTCGATGATCAATACATAGTGACCAACACGGATTGGCAAGAGTTTGGAGGGATTTCTCAGTGCTGATGCCCAGACTGTGTTTATTATGTTGATAAAGATGATTCCTCACCCCCCAGGACTTTCCTTGGACATTTGTCATGTCTACAAGGAGCTTCCTTCCTCAGTGCCACAATAACAAGCAGTGTTAGAATTGACTTCGGGGGAGTCAGCTCACCCCACACTTGTTCACAGAACAAAGGGTTGAAAAGAGGAGAGATGACTTCCATCTATTCTCCAAAATTTCCCCATTACTCTCCACTGTTCAAGTCCTCTTTACCCAGAGAACACCCTGAATTTAGAATTCATGGTGTGTGTACAGGCAGTGAACCCACCAACCCTTTCAATGGCATAAGTCAACAAATACTGTGATGCTTTATCAAATTAGAGATTAGAAATTGAAACGTTTCTTGTAAAGTATGATCCTCGCCTTGATCCACGCATTTAGAAAAATCAATAAAATAATGTGCAAAAACCATGGAAGGCTTCTTTTAATGACTTGCATCTTCATAAATACCATATTCATTACAGACCTCCATCAAAATATATTATCTCTACTTGCCCACGCTGCCGTTCCTTGATTGGAAAGCTTCACCTTGCTAAGGCATGAAAAATGGATAAGAATGGAATGGAATACAAAAGGGCCACTTATTATTTGTCAGCTGGCAGGGTTTGCCCTTTTAAAGCAGATATCAAAATTTTAAATGTGATCTTATAATAGAAGCAGATTTCTCCTGGAGACGCCTGTGACAGGTGCCGGGGAACTGCGGAATACTCGGACACTGCTGTATCAATTCAGAAATGCTGTGTCTGTCTCTGGACTGAGCAGCTGCACTATTGGCTCAAGGAAGACATTGAGAAACATGGTTGCAGGAGCTAATGCCAAAAGGGATAATTAATGCTTTTCTCAGCCCTTTAAAGGTGCAGGTAACAAATCACTGGGAATTACAAACTCCGCACATTTGCTTCTGCCCTTGGAGAGAACGATGACAACACAGCAGCTGCGATCTGAGAGGTGGGCTGGGAGGACCGAGGTTGTTGTCAAAGGTCACTGAGGACCCCATCCATGAGATTCTGTTAAATCTCATCCTTGGGCATCCTGTGGATTTGAGGGAAGAGCTCATAGGAGTTAAAATGCCTCATGGCCAGATACTGTGTGCAAGCCTCAGCTCCCTGTGCCCGTGCCCAGGTCCCGTGTCCACTGCCAGCACACCCACGTGGCACAAGGAGCACACCTGCCCAGGCACAGGGATTGCTCTGGGAGTCAGTGCCCCAGTGAAGGAGGCTGACAGTGCTATCCCTCTGTGCCTCAATGAGGAGGGTGATGGTGCTGACCCCCCATGTCACAGTGAAGAGGGTGATGGTGCTGTTCCCAGTAAGGGCTCCCTCCCTGCCATGCCATAACTCTGATCCATCACCTTTGCACAGGCTGATGATAAATCTCCAGGTCTGTGGTTTCACACTGTGTACAAGGTGCTTCTGTTGGTTCCTGCATAGCTCCAGGAGCACCTGGAGCCCTTCTTGCTTTGTGTGGTACATGGGAATTATCCGTGTGTCCGTGTCTTCTGCTGATACTGGTTTATTTGTCTGTTGGTAGCACTCTATCCACGACCTGAAATAACAAACTCTCCCTGTTTGCTTACCTGGAAAACATCTGACTCCATCTTTCTTTCCTTAATCTGTGAGCACAAACATTAGGAGACCTAATTTCTCCAAGATATTTACCAAAAGATTTAATAATGATTGGATTGGATTTATTGAAGAAAGAGACAGCATTTCTTATCTCAAACAGTACCAAGACCCTTCTCTCCAGCTGCCTAAACCAATTGATCCGATATTAAATTCCACAAAATGAGCAAACTGCCAGTATCACTGTGTACAAAACCCCAACTGCCCTCACAAAATATTAGCAGCTAATTAAAATTAAACATTATTGCTACCCACCTAGCATTGCTGCCATTGTGAGGAAGGTCTTCTGGGTACATTCCTCTCCACCCTGCTCAGGGGACAGCTCATTTTTTCTTGAGGAGGAAAACACCCAATTTACTATTTGATATTAAGTAATCATGTGGCACCTGAGCCCTGACAAGGCCTCGGCTGCTGCTGCCTTGACCTTGATTTTCTCATTGTGCCCCCTCCAGGGATGGGGTCTCTTCCCAGGGAATTAGCTGGAATTCCTTGAAAAGCCACAAAATGCTGTTTCATCTGATACCTCATCCCAGGGAGAAGAATTTAAGTGAACAAATAAGCATAATATCCATATTTCAGTGAGAGTGTAAAGCTGGCAATTTGCAAGGAGTGGTGTGCAAATTCAGCAGAAAATGCTGAGTTTAACCTTCAGCCTGGTTCTTTCCTTGAGCCCATGACCCCTTCCATGGGCAGATCCCTGCTGATCCCTTCCATGGTCACACCACCACTGATCCCTTCCATGGGGAGGTCTTTGCTTCTGGAGCAAACACGGCTGAGGATCGGGACAGGTAGCAGATTCTGTGCTGCAGATCTACATATGTGCCTTCAACCTTC